>NW_025195610.1:0-4482 GCF_004010195.1 Chiloscyllium plagiosum
ACCTGAATTCTTAAGTCTCTTTGGACATCCATTGTTTAAAACTTTTTATTGTTTAGAAAGTACTAACCTTTTTAGATCCAAAATGGATGACCTCACATTTGCCTAAATAGAAATCCTTTTTCCATAGTTTTGTCCACTCATTTAATGTACCCATGTATCTTTGTAACTTGATGCTGCCAGCTGTGCTGATTACAATATTGCCTATCTGCAAACTTGGATATATGGCTTTCAATTCCACCATCTAATTTGTTATTAAATCCACTGAATAGTTAAGGTTTTAATACAGATCCTTTTGAGACACCTCTGGTTACATTCTGTTCATTGGTCAATCAGTACTGTTACTATCAAATAGCAACGTCTGCACCCAATATCACTCTCCTCACCAATGAAATCAACAACCAAGAGATAAAGGAAGGGGCAAAGTATGTAGCCTTGTAATACTCCTGTTATAATGTTCACAAAGTCTATGATGCCTATGTTGGTCTTAGCTTAGGAGTTGGAGTTGCAGTATAAGTCTTTGAAGGTGTTAATATACCACTGCAAGAGATTAGAAACTATCAATTTGACATCTTAGGCATTAGCAAGCTATAGCAGACAGGCCAAGGATAACTCAGCAGTAAGTGCATGACAACTATCATTGTTGGCCTCATACTCAACAGATGTTTGGCACAGGCATTAGTTGAGTGGAAGTCAGTCATTCATCACATTGCCACTGCTAGTTGTCAAAACTGAGCATTCTGAAGTCACTGCCATGGAAGTTTATACAGCAACAGAGGGAGAGGGAGAAAAAGATGAATTCTAAATCTAGTTGCAGTATGTGCTGGTCAAGACACTTGGCTATGATATCAAATGGTTAATAAGTGACCTCACTGCTAATCTTGATTGCAATTGGTGAAGACTGAGTAGTATGATAGAGCCTCATGTGTCAGCAGCACGCATAATGGAAACAGTGAGTATCTGCTAGCTTTTTGTAGCAGCAATTGGCTCAACATTGAGAAAGTTTTCCTCAAACAAAAAGATATCTACAAAAAAGACATGGAGGTCTCCAGGTGGTAATACCCTGAAAGTAACGGATGACATATGCAAATGAAACACAGCTTTATAAAAGGTCTGGATTTGTCAACGTGCTGATTTAGGATTCTACCACCTTATGTTAAGGAAAATCTTGCTGAAGAAGAAAGCTGCAGTCATGAAGTCCCTACAGCTAGCTTAATGAAGAGACTGTAGGACAAGGACACATCAAACAATTTACAGCAGGCATGCTCCAACAATTTCAAAGTACTACTAAGGTTGGATAATATTGAGTCAAAGTGGGAATTTCTTCATAAAAGGGATTAAGACTAGTTTCTTTTGCTATGTATTACAGCTTTCCTAAACACTTTTATCACAAATACAGAGCCTCACTGCACTGCTTCATTTTGAATCAAGACAGTTCAAGTTTTGTAAATATTATATTTCTTCAGTTCTTTTGCTTATCCTTATTTGACAAAACCATTTCTGTTCATGAGCACTTGACTAAAGATTCTTTTATTCCATAAGTTTTTGCATATTAGCAAACCAAGCAGTGTCATATTAACTCATAATTTTTAATTCCTGAAGTTGGCTCTTGACAAATTCTGAATTCTGTTCAGCAGTTTTCATTCTAGAGCCATAATTTAGAGATATTCAAATTGTGTTTCCAGATACCTGATTTTAATAGAAATGTGATGAAAATGATAACCTTGTTCTGATGAAAATTATAATTTTCGTTAGACTTAATAGTGCATCTGAATTGGAATTTATTTTCTTCTACCAGTCTAGATTTTACAATTTCTGATAATTTATGGGATGTAAAAATGGTGTTTGTAAAAACTCTCAAAATGGCCAGATTAAGCAAAATAAATCTTAAAACTATAATACATAAAACCCAGCTCTGCTCACATCTCCTCAGATTGAGGGTGAAATACGTTTGCAAATATTGATCTCTCACTGCTTAATTATCACTTTCCAATGTAAAGGAAAAAGGAAAACCCAATTTAAGGTGCATATTACATGTGTAGCTTAATTCTTAATCATTCCACTTATGTAAAGAAAAAAACCCAGAGTCAGGCATCAAAACAAACAGTTGGATTACAACAGCATGTGTAATGTTATTCTAGTCCAAGGTGTGTTAATTCAGTATGAAATCTAAGGACCACCAATGTCATAGGCCCAACATCAGGCAGTTCTTTTATGATGTCTATATTTTGTTGTTGTACTATTTAAAAGTGTTGTAGGAATCAATCAGTCAGGTGTTCAGATAACTGAAGAATATAATATTCAAATTTATTTACATACTTGTGGAATTGTTCCTTCATACTGTCTCTGGCAGTAAAGTTGAATTGTTGGCGACTGCCACTGTAGTTATCATTTCTTAGCCTTTGCTACAAACTTGCTGTGACTAGCTTTCAGTATGAAATTACAGCCACGGATCTTTTAGTGCCCTCTTACTGTCACCATGATGTGTCTTTTAATCTTCTATAAGTTAGTCTGCATAATACATACCATAGAGAGGTTAGTTTATTGAGTCATATATCTTGAAGTTTATTAGCAACCATGTACTGACATAAGATCTCAGATTTATGCATGGTCTGGTTTTATGTTTACTGATATTGACATTACAGTATATACAGAGTTGAATGGCTGATTAACTGACTGACACTGACAGACTAACCAACTAATTGCCTCACTAATAGTTTGGTTATCTGCTCCTACTGAGAATATTTTGGAGACTTTTTATATAAGAGTGTCACATGATGTGATGTGGTTCACTTGCTTCAGAGATGTAGTAATTGTCAGATCTGTGGCAATATGCATCAGCCAACTCAGTTGGTCTGTCATACCGTGGGAAAAGACAGTCCTAGAATTGGTGATGGTAGTGAAACTCAACAGGCCTGATAGCAGCTGTGGAGAGAAGGCAGTTTGCAAATGAAATTCAATTCAGATAAATGTGAGTGATGCAGTTGGGCAGGACCAACAAGGCAAGGGAATACATAATGAATGATAAAACCTGGGAAGCATCGAGGATCGGGGAACCTTTGCGTTGTTAGGCCTCTTGCTAATTTTTCATTATTTTCTTTTTATTCTTTCATCAATTTTGAATTATGAGCTGCAAATGACTGGATGACTTTGTGGCAGTCTTAGATCAAAAGGAAAAGTTTGCTTGTGAGGTCAGGGCTGCAGACTAATTGCAGGCTGAGCTTTTATTTAAAATATTCCAACAGATACAATGACTTCGAGGAAGAGATTTGTGTTCAATCAAAATGCAGAAGTTGGCTAATTAATGAGGTCGGTAGCTGGGAACTGGTTCTGGCCAATCTGCAGGAGATCCTCTGTTCAAGCAGATGGCAGTTATTGAATGGTAATTTAGGCCTCAGGAGGAATCAATCACTCTAACAGGGTGGAACCAGAACTAAGGTTTCGATAATATTTTCAGAGAGGTGATTCTGGGATGCTGCTGAGACAGCATGACAATTTGAAAGCTCCCTGCCCAATCTGGTACACCAGCTTTTGGAATCCCAAAGGGAGGAATATTGAGTGAAAAGTATTGCTGCTGCCTTTGCCTGGATGATCTGAAAAGATGATCCTGATCAACGTTTTGGAAAAACAGCCAAGGAGTCCACATTTATATCTGTGAAACAATGCACTGAGAATGATATTTGAGCAATTTGGACAGTTTTGCTATTTTCTTTTAATTATCACCTAACTGTTTGCCTTTTTTGTGAATGGAGTCTAGAAACAAATGTGTTCAGTTTAAAGCACAGCCATTAAACAACAGCTTACCATGTTGTTTAACTTTGTTACTTTAGTTTGCATTTAATAAATTGCATTTGTATCTGGTGCCTGGATATTAAGTATTCATGAATCTGGAATTGGTTATTTACAAAGTGTGGTTAGGAACTACTTGGAGTGACTACTTGGAAGTCTTTTACTGTGTCGTGAACACAGAGGTAGAAAGGCTGATTTGGGTTGACAGTTGTCCGTTTGTTGTAACAAAACTGGGGGCTCATTTGGGATTTTGAAAAACAGACAATAAAGATCTGGAATTGGAGTTTCGTACTTAAGAGTGGGCAATCAGACACCAGGTTTGTACTCAGACTTAAGATGGCACTGGAAATTATTAGAGTTTTTGAATGGTCAGATGTTTCTCTTGTACAGTTGCAGGCTATGACTAAAGCTAAACTAGTATAGTTAGCAAGCAGACTGGAAATAAGGTTGCCGGAGCAAGCTAAGAAGTCAGACATTATAGACTTAATAATGAAACAGTCTGGTTTAGTGGGAAAAGAGGGGGCAGATGGTACAATCAGTTTAATGGATGCATCAGTAAAACTTGAGTTGCAGTTTGGGCACATGGAAATAAGAAAATTGGAGAGAGAACTCCCAAGGATAGAAAAAGCAAGGGAATTCCAAGAAGAGTTAGAACCTTAAAAATTGGAATTCCAAATGAAAAGAGAGAGAGAGAGA
>NW_025195611.1:0-2048 GCF_004010195.1 Chiloscyllium plagiosum
GGACAATTTAGCATGGCCAATCCACCCTAACCATCTCTGGACTGTGGGAGGAAACTGGAGCACCTGGAGGACACCCACGGAGAACGTGTAAACTCCACACAGCTAGCTGGCCGAGGCTGGGGGGGGGGGTGGCGGTGTGGCGGTGAAGGTAGGTAGGATGGCAATAGGTGGCTGCAGGTGATTGTGATTGGTCAGGTCAAGGAGAGAGAGCCCTGGAGCTGGGCCGAGGACGGAGATGGACAGATTTTCTGCTCAACCTACTGTGCTATTTCCTGCTCCACACTTAGACCGACTCTGCAGTCCTTACTTGGTCTGAATCGAGGAGAAAGAGTGTGCGTGACAGAGTGTGTTTCCAAGGGTGAATCCTCATAACGGAAGAGAGTACATGCAAAGGGGACAAGGGGCTGGCGGGCAGCGAGAGTGACAGGGAGAGTGCGCGAGAGGGAGAGTGCGCAAGAGGGAGGGAGGGAGAGAGAGTGCGCGGGAGGGAGGGAGGGAGAGTGCACGAGTGGGAGGGAGGGAGAGGGAGCATGCGCGAGAGAGAGGGAGGGAGATGGAGAGTGAGGGAGAGGGAGAGTGCGCGAGAGAGTGGGAGGGAGCACGTGCGAGACAGAGGGAAAGTGTGTGTGAGAGGGAGGGGGAAAGAATGCATGAGAGAGGTTAAAATGACTATCAGCCATGACCTTACTGAACTGCAGAGCAGGGTCAAGGAGCCAAATGGCCTATCATTTCTACTGTTTCCACTTCAAATTCTAAAAGTGTAAAGCTGCACAGTCTCCTTGGGAAACACTGTAATTAAAATACAAACTCAGAATTAACAGAAACTTAATCAAAATGATACTCTCAGGAGTGATAACACAGCCCAGTCGCTGCGGGTGCTCACTGGTCTTGATGTGCCTCTATTGTGCATGTGTTAGCCTCACCGAATATTTAAGGCTCTAGTTAACAGATTAATGATGATCAGGGGAGTGGGGACGGGCAGAAATGCAGGCTGGAGGTTAAAATCAGTGTGGGGGTTGGCAGAGAAGCAGCTTTACTTGCCCCAAGCCCCTTCCCGCTCCCCCCAGATGGTTGTGTTGCCAGTATCGGGCTTTGTGAGTAAATAGTCAATCAGCCAGATGAGTGATTGACAAGGTCACGGTGATTTGATGGTGGGGAAAAACCGTTTGGTTGCGTGTGACAGCACTTGTGGATAGAGAAAAAAAATTAACCAGATCAGTCACGATCTTATTGGATGATAGAAGAGGACGGAGAGGTGACCACGTGAGACCTAGGGACCACGGCACTGCTGGGATTCGAGAGGGGCTACGGCAGAGGGAGCGTGTCTGCGTTTGTAAGACAGTTGGATTGGGATAGACCCACTGGTAACCGAGATTCTCCCCCACTCACCCCGTCTGCCGCCCTCTCGGTGTCACTGGCGTGGATCCTCCTGTGCTTGCGGAGGCTGGACGGGTTGCTGAAGCCCTTGGGGCAGGCAGGGCACTGGTAGGGTTTCTCGCCCATGTGCGTGCCCTTGTGGTTGCGGAGGCTGGACGGGTCGATGAAGCCCTTGCCGCAGACCGGGCAGCGGAAGGGTCTCTCGCCGGTGTGGGTGCGCTGGTGCTTGCGGAGATTGCACTGTTTGTTGAAGTCCATGGAGCAGACCGGGCAGCGGAAAGGTCTCTCACCGGTGTGGGTGCGTCGGTGTGCCACCAGGGTGGAGGACTGGCTGAACTCCTTGCCGCAAGCCGGGCAGCGGAAGGGTCTCTCGCCGGTGTGGGTGCGCTGGTGCTTGCGCAGGTTGGAAGAGTTGCTGAAGGCCTTGCCGCAGTCGGTGCAGGTGAGGGGTCGCTCACCGGTGTGCACCCGCTGGTGCAGCTTCAGCCGGGAGTTCTGCTCAAAGCCCTTGCCGCACTCGGGGCAGGTGAACCGCTTCGGGGCTTCCGTGGCCCCCCACACTCGTCCCAGGCTGCGGCGCTCCAACTCACCGCGATCCCCAGGGCTCACTGACAGGCCGGTGGTCACCAACTGCTCCTGTAACACACAGAGGGGAAGGGAGGGGAGGGGAG
>NW_025195611.1:3156-4483 GCF_004010195.1 Chiloscyllium plagiosum
GGATTTACAAGGATGTTGCCAGGGTTGGAGGATCTGAGCTACAGGGAGAGGCTGAACAGGCTGGGGCTGTTTTCCCTGGAGCGTCGGAGGCTGAGGGGTGACCTTATAGAGGTTTATAAAATCATGAGGGGCATTTCCCTGGCGTGGAGGTGTCCAAAACTGGAGGGCATAGGTTTAGGGTGGAGATGAGAAAGATTTAAAAGGGAGACCGAAGGATGAACGTTTTCACACAGAGGGTGGTGCGTGTATGGAATGAGCTGCCAGAGGAAGTGGTGGAGGCTGGGACAATGACAGCATTTAAAAGTTTCAAAAAAAAAAATCACACAACACCAGGTTTATTTGGAAGCACTAGCTTTCGGAGCGCTGCTCCTCCCATCAGGTCACGCTCCACAGTTCCATAGTGAAGGAGCGTCGCTCCGAAAGCTAGTGCTTCCCAATTAAACCTGTTGGACTATAACCTGGTGTTGTGTGATTTTTAACTTTGTCCACCCCAGTCCAACACTGGCTCCTCCGAATCATGATCAACATTTAAAAGGCACCTGGTTGGGGACATGAATAGGAAAGGTTTAGTGGGATATGGGCCAAGTGCTGGCAAACGGAATGAGATGAGGTTAGGATAACCGGTCAGCATGGACGGGTTGGGCTGAAGGGCCTGTTTCTGTGCTGTACAGCTCCACGGCTCTACTGCAGGAATGGGGCTCGATCTCCATCGTCTGATGCCAATAGGACACAGACCTCCCTGACCCCAAAAGTGGACATTTTCCCGAAGCCACATTTCTCCGTTGTCGCGGCCCAGAGCCCCTTCACCGCACACGCTCCGAGGGGAGGGGGAGGACAGCAGCTCCCGTACTCTGGCTCACCTCGTATTGCTGGCGTTTCCACTCGGCCGCGTGGAAGAGCCGGTGGATGCCGAGGGACGACCTGTGCCGGAACTCACGGTCGCACATGCCGCACCGGAGGGGCCACTCCTCCCTGTGTTGGCCAAAGTCCTTGTGGCACTGGTATGGCGTGGCTCCAGTGTGGGTCACCGCGTGGCGCTGGAGGGAGCCCGGGCGGCTGAAAGAGCGGCCGCAGACCGGGCACCGGAAGGGCCCCTCGCCCGGGGAGGAACGGCCAACGTGGTGGACCACCAGGTGCGACTCCAGCCGGCTGTACAGGTCGAAGGTCATGCCGCACTCGGAGCAGATGAAGCAGTTGGCGGGGCTGGCCGCCCGCAGGGTCTCCTCCGCACCACGGGGGGCGCTGTCACCACCGTTACTGTCCAGCACCCGCTCCATCCCGGGCTCCCTCCGCCGACCCCTACAACGGAGGGTCAAAGGTTACCGAG
>NW_025195612.1:0-772 GCF_004010195.1 Chiloscyllium plagiosum
ACACCTCCATTTCCCCATCACGAAGGACTCTAAGCCCTCCGCTTCTTCCTTTCCTGCCGAACCGACCAGTACCCTTCCACTGACACCCTCCTTCGACGGACTGAACTGGTCCTCACTCTTAACAATTTCTCCTTCCAATCCTCCCACTTCCTCCAAACCAAAGGAGTAGCCATGGGCACCCACATGGGCCCCAGCTATGCCTGCCTCTTCGTTGGATATGTGGAACAGTCCATCTTCCGCAGCTACGAGGAGGTTGAACATTTCATCCACTTTACTAACACCTTCCACCCCGACCTCAAATTTACCTGGACTGTCTCAGACTCCTCCCTCCCTTTCCTAGACCTCTCCATCTCTATCTCGGACGACCAACTCAACACGGACGTTTACTATAAACCGACTGACTCCCATAGCTACCTAGATTACATCTCTTCCCACCCTGCCCCCTGTAAAAACGCCATCCCATATTCCCAATTCCTTCGCTTTCACCGCATCTGCTCCCGGGAGGCCCAATTCCAGTACCGAACAACCCAGATGGCCTCCTTCTTCAAAGACCGCAATTTCCCCTCAGACGTGATTGACGATGCTCACCACCGCATCTCCTCCACTTCCCACTCCTCTGCCCTTGAACCCTGCCCCTCCAATCGCCATCAGGACAGAACCCCACTAGTCTTCACCTACCACCCCATCAACCTCCAGATACATCGGATCATCCTTCGTCATTTCCGCCACCTCCAAACGGACCCCACCACCAAGGATATATTTCCCTCCCCAC
>NW_025195612.1:1085-4483 GCF_004010195.1 Chiloscyllium plagiosum
TCTCAGTCCCAACCCTCAGACTCAGCACCGCCTTCTTGACCTGCAATCTTCTTCCCGACCTCTCCGCCCCCACTCCCTCTCCGGCCTATCACCCTCACCTTAACCTCCTTCCACCTATTGCATTCCCTTCTCCCTACCTTTTATCTTAGCCTGCTTGGCACACCTTCCTCATTCCCAAAGAAGTGCTTATGCCCGAAACGTCGATTCTCCTTCTCCTTTGATGCTGCCTGACCTGCTGCGCTTTTCCAGCAACACATTTTTATGCAATGGATATAAACCCTGTCTAACATTTCCTCATAAGTTCAGCCAAGTAAACCTTTTCTGAACTGCTTCTAAACCAGTTAGAGGAAACTCAATCATCCGAAGGACACGGCCGGGCAGTATTTCATTCTGTTAACTGAATGCCAGATAATTGATGCCGGATAACGTGGTTAGCCACACATCAGGACCTTGCAATCTTGTTCAGATCACCCGAAATTTGGTTAATCAAATGCAGGATAATCAAGATTCCTCTGTATCTATTTTCCTAAATTAGGTGACCATAACTGTCCACAGTACTCCAAATGCAGTCCACTAAGGCCCTGTACCTCTTTCATACCACTTCTCTTATTAGTTGTTTTGCAAAAAAAAGCCAACATTCTATTTGCTTCCCTAATCAATTGTAGCACTTGCATACCAACTGTAAAGATTCATGTAACACAACATACAAATCACTGTTCCATATACCTCTGAGGTGTTGCTCCATTCATTAATATAATAGCTTTTTCACCCTTCTTGCAAAAGTGGACAAGTTCATAGTTCCTGAAGAAGGGCTTATGCCCGAAACGGCGATTCTCCTGTTCCTTGGATGCTGCCTGACCTGCTGCACTTTTCCAGCAACACATTTTCAGCTCAAGTTCATAGTTTCCCAAACGTACTCCATCTACCAATAGTAACACTTTGTAAGCTCTTCATGACCTCATTAAAAATCACAACACCAGGTTATAGTCCAACAGGATTATTTGGAAGCACTAGCTTTCAGAGCGCCACTCCTTCAGCAGGTGGTTGTGGAGGACACAATTGTAAGACAGAATTTATAGCAAATGTTTACAGTGCGATGTAACTGAAATTATACATTGAAAAGTACCTTGATTGTTTGTGGAGCCTTTCATCTGTTAGAATGACCATGATCGTTTCACTTCTTTCATGACCTCAACAGCTTACTTTCCTACCAACGATTGTGTCACCAGCACTTTTAGCTACTGCATAATTTGTTCTTTCATCCAAATCAGTGATACAGATGTAAATAGTTGAGGGCTCCAGCGCAGATACCCGAGGCACACCGCTAACAACAGTTTTCAACCCTGGAAATTACACATTTAGCTCTATTCACAGCTTTTAGTTAATCAATCCATGTTAATACACCAAAAGCTATATTTTGATGTTGCACTTTAGTGAATGCCTTTTGGAAACCTACATTGACTACCTCTACAGGTTTCCCCTTATCGATCTTGCTTGTTACTTCTTCAAAAGGACTCTACTAACTTGGTCAAACATGTCTCTCCCTTCACAAACCCATGGTGACACTGTCTGACTGTATTACGATTTTCAAAATGTCCCATGATTGCCACCGTAACAATATATTCTAACATTTCCACTATTACAGATATTAAACCGTCTGGCTGATAGCTCCCTGATTTTGGTCTTTGCTCTTTTGATTGATATTATATGACACAGAGACTGGGCATTTCGGTGGAGTTAAATTTCAGATTAGCCATGATGTCACTGGATTGTGAAATAGTAAACGGACTGACCTTTTAACCTAAGACCCTAATAGGCTTTATCGCACAGTTTACAGCACAGAATGTGATTAGAATCATTTAGCCATATTTTCATTTGTTGGCAGTGAAGAGACAAGTGTGGACCATTCCTGGAGAACATCTTTGCACCTTGACACCTTTGGAATGTGCTCCAATTTTCCAACAGAGAGGAAAAGAAAATAGGGAAGTCAATTAACAACCTATTAAGCTTTGAACAGTATGCTCTCAGGCCAGGGAGAGTGGGAATGGAATTTGATTGTGAATTTGATGAACCTGAACAATCGAGTGCACTCTAATATAAAGCTAGTAGCTTCAATATTTTTAAATGGTGGGAAGTTTTGGGACTTGGCAGCCACAGACCTGATCATGGCCATCACCTGCTTTTGCAATTTTTACTCTATAGAATTGGCCTAGAACAGTTAAGGTTAGAATCTGGAAATTATTCAGGTACAAGTTCCCAACTCTATTTGAAAATTCAAAGCATGGCTTCTCTCTGTTGATTCTTTTCTAGGCTAACCTAAAATGAACCCTACTACCCGCTCTCTTCATAGTCCTATTAAGTTTATTGCTTGAACTCTATTTTCTCATCCCTTAGTAATCATGCTTTTTGCCTCAACTGCTCGCTTTATAAAAACAGTCAGAGTTTCACTTCTCTCCACTTCTCTAAGGAGCGTTAATTCCTTAGAGAACCACCACTTTCTCAAGGGCAACAAATCCCAGGGAAGAGAAAAAAAGCATTTTTCTTACTCTGTTATTAGAACTTTATGTTTTTTAAAAAATCTCCACTTAGCTTTCTCTGCTCCAAAGAAAATAATCCCAGTACCTCAAGTCATTCTCCCACATAATGTTCAATCTGAATGAGCTTGTGCTGTGGCCTTTCCATAGTTTTTATTCTTCTGTCAGCAACATTAGCAAGTCCACATTTATTACTCAATCAGAGAAAACATTCTAATGAGATAGCGTCAGTGGATCACCTGTTTTGAAATTATTTCTGTATTTTCTGGGGCATTAGTATTAGCAACAGCTGGAGCCAAATATCGCCCAGCAGAAATAATTATTGCATAAAATTTACATGATTTGAATGTTTCTGCAAACAACAAGTATCTAGGATGAACACAAATGCATGAAGTGCATCCAAGTGGATTCCTTAAACTTACAAAGTTTAAACAGCACAAAATAGATCATTCGGCCCAACCAGTCCAAACCATTTATGCGTTATCCAAGCCTCCTCACCTCTTTCCATTAGCATAGCCTTTTATTCCCTTGCCCCTCATGTTTAATTGAGCAGCCCTTAAATGTAACTAAACTATTCTCTACTACTCCCTGTGGTAGCACATTCCACATTTTCTCAAAAAGTAAAGAATATAAATTCCTCCTCAAGTCTCTATTGGATTTCTTGGCAACTATCTTGCCTCGATACCCTCTCCCTTTATTCCGCCCAATGAAAGTCATCTCCATAGAAAATACCAGTGCAGACTAATTATTTAACATTTTTGCCCTTTTATTATCAACGTCAGTGATGTTAACTTGACTATCCCCCACCGATGTAATTTGCTCAACCTGACCTTTGTTCTTATTTACGTGCCTGCAAAATTTAAT
>NW_025195613.1:0-4484 GCF_004010195.1 Chiloscyllium plagiosum
ATAGATCTCACAAAGTTGCCACCCAAGTTGATACGGTTTTTAAGAACGTCTGTTGGCTTTCATTATCAGCGGGATTGAGTTTAAGAGCGGCGAGGTTAATTCTTAGCTGTATGAAGCTGTGGTTCAACCAAACTTGGAATATTGTGTTCAGTTCTGGTTTCCTCATTATAGGAAACATGTGGAAGCCTTAGAGAGTGTGCAGAGGAGATATACCAGGATATTGTCAGGACTAGAGGATATGTCTTAGGAAGAAGGTTTGAGGGAGCTAGGGCTTTTCTCCCTGGAGCGAAGAAAAATGACAGCTGACTTGATAGAGGTGTATAAGATGTTGAGAGTCAAAGATTGGATAGCCAGAGCCTTTTCAACAAGGGGCGTAATTTTATGGTGATTGGAGGAATGTTTTGGGGGGGTGTCAGAGGTATCCTCTTTACACAGAGAGTGGTGAGGGCAGAGTACAACGCCAGTGATGGTAGTAGAGTCAGATACATTAGGGATAATTAAGAAGACCCTTGGATAGGCACATGGAAGTTAGCACATTGAAGATTATGTAGGATAGTCTGATCTTAAAGTCGGATAAAAGACCGAAAAGACATTGAGGGTTGAAGCGCCTGTACTGTGCTGTACTGTTCTATATTCCAAGTTTCAATCAGTTTGTGGATTCGCATCAGTTGATGAAAGTGTGAGGGAGTGAGGTGTGTGAGGGAGTGAGGTGTGTGAGGTCAGGAAGCTGGGGAGGGACGTAAGACCAAGACTTCCAATTATGGTGTGTATGGTTACACTCACCTGTCAGCACAATATGTGCGATTTCCAAGACCAGACAAAATCCACAAAGTTCAATTATTAAACACATTTTTGATTTGCCATTAGCTCCTGGTTTCTTCAGATACATTCTGTTGGGTGATCCATGTATTAACATCTGACCATCCACAGACATGTACAAATTTATTTTGATACTGGTGAATGTGAAAGTACATTTATTGGATATAATTTCAGAGGATTCACTGTGCAACACAAGATGCTGCAATAGACTGTCAATTGTGAACATTTTCACCCACTGCCTGGTCCAGGGTGCAGATGTATGGAGTATGGGGTCATGTCAGGTGTCAGAACCATAAGCAACACCGTGTGATTCTGACACTCCCTGCCCATACAACTGCTCTCTGGGTCTGGATTTGACTGGGGATGACATTGTAAGACCTAGTTCCAGGTCAATCATTGGTATCTAATTTAGACAGTATTTGTAACTACACTGAGAACATTTATAGCCTGTTGGCTAGTTTCCTCCTGCCCAAGATGGAATCCAAATAATTTACTTTGAAGGAATGTTTGAATGATTGCCCTGACCCAGGTTGGAAATTATCTGGACAGATTCAGGAGCAGGTCAGTGTCTCACTGAGTGCCTCAGGTAGCTATGAGGTCCAGTAGCACTGTGCCTGAATTGAAACCTTTTGGAATCCATTATTAATGTCAGTCATGATTGCAACGTGGTGGGTTTACAGATGTGAACAATGATCAGGAGTTAGCCATGTTTATGAATTGGGCAATGATGAAATATTAACTACAATTATTCAACTGAACAATAATTGCATCATCTCTGAAAACAATAAAGTTGATTCTATATTGATGGAACTAAAATATAAATACCTAACAACATTTTATGATACAAAAGTAAAGAACATAATAAATGAGCATTTTGCATCAATATTTACTGTGGAAAATGCCATGGAAGTTTATATAATATAAAGAAATAAATGGTGACATCTTTAAAATGTTTATATTACAGAGGAGGATGTGCTGGATATCTTGAAACGCATAAAAGTGGATAAATCCCCAGGACCTGATCAGGTGTAACCGAGAACTTTGTGGGAAGCCAAGGAAATGATTGCTGGGCCTCTTACTGAGATATGTGTGTCATCGATAGTCACAGGTGAGGTGCCAGAGGACTGGAGATTGGCGAATATGGTGCCACTCTTTAAGAAGGACGGTAAGGACAAGACAGGGAACTATAGACCAATGAGCCTGACAACGGTGTTGGGCAAGTTTTTGGAGGGAACCCTAAGGGGCAGGATGTCCATGTATTTGGAAAGGAAAGAACTGATTAGGGATAGTCAACATTGCTGTGTGAATGGAAAATCATGTCTCATAAACTTGATTGAGATTTTTTAAGAAGTAACAAAGAGGATTGATGAGGGTAGAGCGGTGGTCGAGATTTATTTCAACTTCAGTAAGACGTTCGACAAGGTTCCCCGTGGGAGACTGGTTAGCCAGCTTAGATGTCATGGAATATAGGGAGAACTAGCCATTTGGATACAGAACTGGCTCAAAGGTAGAAGACAGAGGGTGGTGGTCGAGGTTGTTTATCAGACTGGAGGCCTGTGACCAGTGGAGCGCCACAAGGATCGGTGCTGGGTACCCCTACGTTTTTCCATTTACATAAATGATTTGGATACGAGCATAAGAGGTACAGTTAGTAAGTTTGCAGATGACACCAAAATTGGAGGTGTAGTGGACAGCGATGAATGTTACCTCGGATTGCAACAGGATCTTGATCAGATGGGTCAATGGGCTGAGGAGTGGCAGATGGAGTTTAATTTACATAAATGCGAGGTGCTGTATTTTGGGAAAGCAAGTCTTAGCAGGAGTTCTCCAGTTAATGGTGAGATCCTAGGGAGTGTTGCTGAAAAAAGATACCTTGGAGTGCAGTTTCATTATTTCTTGAAAATAAAGTCGCAGATAGATAAGATAGTGAAGTAGACGATTGGTGTGCTTTCCTTTGTTGGTCAGAGTATTGAGTACAGGAGTTGGAAGGTCATGTTGTGGGTCTACAGGAAGTTAGGCCACTTTTGGAAAATTGCGTGCAATTCTGTTCTCCTTCATATCAGAACAAATTTGTGAAACTTGAAAGGGTTCAGAAAAGATTTACAAGGATGTTACTAGGGTCGGAGCATTTGAGCTGCAGGGAGAGGGATAGCCTCAATAGGCTAGGGCAGATTTTAGTGGAACGTCTGAGGATAAGGGGTGACGTGTAGAGGTTTATAAAATCATGAAGGGCACAGACAGGGAAAATGGACAAGGTGTTCTCCCTGGAAAAGATTTACAAGGATGTTACTAGGGTCGGAGCATTTGAGCTGCAGGGAGAGGGAGAGCCTCAATAGGCTAGGGCAGATTTTAGTGGAACGTCTGAGGCTAAGGGGTGACGTGTAGAGGTTTATAAAATCATGAAGGGCACAGACAGGGAAAATGGACAAGGTGTTCTCCCTGGTGTGGGGGCGTCCAGAAGTCGAGGGCATATGTTTAGCATGAGAGGGGAAAGATATAAAAGAGACTTAAGGGGCATCTTTTTTCATTCAGAGGGTGGTATATGTATGGAATGAGCTGCCATAGCAAGTGGTGGAAGCTGGTACAATTGCAACATTTAAGAGGCATCTGGATGGGTATATGATAGGAAGGGTTTGGAGAGATATGGCCCAGGTGCGGGCAGGGGGGACTAGTTTGGATTGGGATATCTGGTCGGCATGGATGGGTTGGACCAAAGGGTCTGTTTCCATGCTGTACATCTCTATGACTCTATGACTCTAATTTAGAGATAACAATAATTTAACATGTACTGTAAAATAAATAAATGTTTTACGTTATTAAATTATAGCATACAGTGAGTTGAAAACTTGCAATTTTTAGAATGGATAATAAAGAACGAAGAACAAAGAAAATTCCAGCACAGGAGCAGGACCTTTGGCCCTCCAAGCCTGCACCCATCCAGATCCTCTATCTAAACCTGCCGCCGATTTTCTCAGGATCTGTACCCCTCTGCTAGCTGCCCATTCATGTATCTGTCTAGATACATCTTAAATGATGTTCCCACAAAATAATCCAACTATGCTCCGATCAGAGCCTGGTAAAGACTCAGAAATCTATCCCTGCTTTAATATTCAAGTCCTTTCAAAATAAATACCATCATTGTGTTTGTCTTTCTGACCGGATAGGCTACCTGAAACAATGAGCGTATGTTGGACATTAATAAACTTTTCATGGAATTACAAAAATGAACAGTGATTAAAACATGTTAGCAAATAGATTCCAGCCTTTTCTAAACTCTCTGTGCTAATCCACATGCTGCAGAATCCATACAAGTTGCAGCTCCCTACAGACGGTTTGCAAATAAACCTGACAGCTACAGCTACAGACCCTGCAATACCCTCCTTTAATGAGGCATTGGAATGTCGCCCTTGAGCCATCAATATGCCAACCCTGGTTGAGTCTGATTGATCAGGGTAAATGAACCTGATCATTCCATTGGCAGATCCTCCATACGCTCCCAAGTGTTTGGAGACTTGGAAGGATAAGAATCACCTCAAAACCCCCCAGAGTGCGGTAACTTGAGAATAACCACTGAGAAAGAAGACAGCTCCAAGACCATCGGAAGAATAAGAAGGCATCACCACGTGGAGCCCGGCCAAGTTCTAGTGTGGTGGTACGCGATCGGC
>NW_025195614.1:0-4484 GCF_004010195.1 Chiloscyllium plagiosum
AGACTGTATCACAAATCCTGTCACATCACCCAAATCCCATAATATGATCAACGCATAATCTGAACCCTGATTGTTCTGGAACATGCAGCTCAAAGAAATTCTCTCCAAAGTAATCCGTAACGTCTCATGCAGGCTATTATTTCCAAATTGATTTGTACAGTCTCTATGTAGATTCAAATCAGTAACAATTATCGCCATTTCGTTATCACAAGCACCCAATATTTTTTTCAAGTCGACCTTGTCCTGCACTGTGGTCCCCCTTGGGGGCCTGTAGACCACTCCCACAGGTGACCGCTTTCCTCCAAGAATCATTGTGCCATAATCATTCCCTTCATTGTGTGCTCTGGATTTGTTCACTTTGTTCTGAAAGGTGTCCACATTCAGGTATGGAGCTTTTACTTTTCACTTTGTTTTCTTCGTAATGTTAATTTTCATGTTTGATGTATTGTTAGTTTCTTTTGGCCTCTCTGTCTCTTTCTTCAATTCTCTGACTCTCATTTCATATCTCATTATTTTTCTTATGAACTTGTTTATACCACAGTTTACGACCTTGGATCCCTTGCAACCAATATTGAGTGTAAAAGCCTCTCTCATTTCCAAGTTCTTCAGTTTGAAAGAACATAGTTCCCAGCATGGTACAGTTACAGGCCATTCCAACTGTACTACTCCCACTTTCCCAGTGCCCTATGAACCAGAATCCACTTTTCCAACACCAGTTGTTGAGCTACATATTCTACATTTTTTCAATTTTATGCATCTGATGTCAACTTCCATATGGCTTGGATAGCATTCTACAGTTTTTTGAATCAGTGAGAATTCTATTATAAACTTTGCGTTTTTTTAACAAAATATTTGCTGCCTAGCTCCTTGTATTCTCGTTGCTTACCCTCTTTCCTCCTTCTACCAATGACATTGATACTTACAATGTCAAGACGTCAGGATATTCTCCCTCTCAATAGCTATTAGAAACACAATCACACATAGCCGAATACTCACCTGAGTTGCTGTATTTTACAGTTCAGATTCTTCAGAAACTCAGACAATAGCTTCACTCCTAAATCTCCCACTTTGTTGCTTCCCAGCCTAAAGCAAAACAGAGAGTGAGAAACAAAGTGAATGAAATGCTGGATTGAATATTTGTTTTGCTACTTGCATGTACACAAGGACACTGAAAATCACCAGAAAACAACCAGATTTTCTTGATACTAGCAACCAGAGTTATTCTGCTCAAATCCCCAGTGAATGCCGGTAAAATCAAGGATGAACCTTACTGGAGAGCAGGTTGGTGACTCATCACAGAGCACGAGAGTGCTTATAATCTTCATAAACTGGAGTTGTTAGCACAGCTTCAAAAATAAATGTATGATGTGGACTGAGTAGAGTGAGGAGCCAATCACTCAGATATTGATCCTGGCCAACAGGTATGATGAACTGGTTGTCTGAGGACAAGGAGGAAGACTGTGGGAACGACAGTTGCAATGCAGACAATGCTACCAGGTGTCAAACACAAAGTAGAGCAGAATAGAATGTAGCCATAGAGAAGGTTTTCCTAATTAGGGACATAGGTAGCGTTCTTTGTAGCCACAAATGAAACTTTGGCACAGCATGCTACTTACGAAGTATCAGGCTAAAGAAGGTCTCATGGCATCTGAGGAGGAAATGGAAAGGAAGTGGAATAATCCAGTCATGGCAGATCATGTCAGGGTGAAGGAGACGGGAGGCATCTGCAGAAATATCAGTTAAAAGCTAAATTAAACAGGGACATCACAATTAATAATCTCTCAGTAACTCCCTGACTTCGTGCAAATTTGCTTTGAGGCAGTTAGATCGAAAAAGTAACACATGGCTAAAGCGCTAATGTGGGATAACATAGTGTCACTTGAAAGGACGCTGGCATCAGTCGTGGAACAGAAAGTAGCTACACTGAGGGTCCAGACTCGAGCTGAACCCGGATAAGGTTTGTGTTCTCCTGGAAAGAGCAAATAGGGAGTCAGAGAAAATGTAAAATTAATAAATACAGGCAGAAAAGGAAATTAAATCAGTTTAAATATAAATGAATCGTGAAAAGATAAAATAGAAAAGAACAAAATTGGGACATAGATAAAGACAGATAAATAGGACTTAGGAATACGCGAGCAGAGCAATGAATAAAACAGAATAACAGGAATCACCATTAAAGTTTCTTAGTGTCTCAGGAGACACGAAGTTAAAAATACCAAGGAGGAATTACTGAGGAATGGCTGCTGAAATATTTCGGCAAAAAAAATCAACATTTCCATATAGAATGCCCTGCAATGTATTCAAGTCTCCTTTTGTACTAAATAGATAAACATTTGGTGCTGATCTATAATGAGATTAAGCCACACTGAAGAGAAATTTGTAGATAACAGGAAAACAGCATTGATCTTGCTGCTGTATTAGATATAATTCAGAACATGAGATGTGTTGCATTCGGCTTTCTAGTCTTATCAGTTATGAATCTGATGACTTATTGATCAAAATACAATGACTTGTATTAGTTCATTAGGAAAATACAGTAAAATCACATCCGTTTGACAAGAATCCATTTTAAGATTCTTCAGTCCTCATGAAATTTGTCATAAATGTTTATTATTAACAAATTCTATGCTGAAAATGATTCTCTCTGGTTCAACTGAATTATTAGTCTTCTTTCCTTATGGAGAATCGGTACAATACATGACTGCTCAACAATTTGACGAAATTAGAGACAGATAGTTACCTCAGCTCTCGGCATTTGTGAAATATGGGACCCAATCTCTGTATTCCTTCGTACTGAATGTAGCAGTTCTCAAGATCAAGTTATTTTAATAAATCACAGAATTCAATGACAAAATAGAGGATGACACAGTCTATTGTGGTCAGTTGCAAGTCACGATATGAAAATGTTTAAACACCTTTCAGTGAGTTCTGTGTATGTGATTTATTCTGAGACTCAAACAGGTAGTGCAATGTATTCAGGAGGTTCCTTTTACTAGTTATAGTCTTAGTGTTTCCAAAGTGTCCTTTAAAAATGTCCAGCACCCAATCAATGACCTGACAGGCTGTCTGACGAAGAAATGAATATAGAAACTCTTCCAGAGGACGAGTTGACTGCAGGGAGGAGAGACCAACAAAAAAAATGGATGATTGTTACAAATCACCCATCTTCTTTTCTATGCGATTCAGTGAGCAATGTCTGAATGTTCCTGCGATCAGGAGTCAGGAATTCGGCAAGGGCCGCTACAAATGCTTGGATGGCGATGTGTGGGAATGTGTAGCCCACAATCCGTGCAGAATAATCTCTATCAATCAAGAATCCAGGCAATAACTGGAAAGGTTGCAGATTGTACTGGATTAAACCTCCATTTCTAAACACAATCTTTTTTTACTCACAGGCACCAGTAAAGGCCATCTCACCAAGCTTCAGAAACACCTCCCCGGGGTTTTCAATCTGATGGCCATGGTTTTCAGAATGTTTTAAATATAGAAGGAATAAAGTTGGGTGATGGTCTTTGGAGCCTGCTGCTGCTTCCTATCCTTTTTTGTGAAGAATGGACCCAGTGATAGACTGAGGGTCCAGCAGTACCAAGGGTTGCAGCAGATGGAGTGCAGGATCTCATTCATCTCTACATCTTGAAAAAAGCTGCTGACACTATCGGATCTTCAAAAAAAACCTGCTGAAACATTCCTTCCGTTCATCACCAACATATCCCAGGATTTCAGCCCAGATACTGACCTCAGCATTTTCCAATAATTACAATGTAGTGAGACAGCTGGTTACTAGCACTGAACATCCATGGAACATCCAGGGAGCAGCCTGGGCTGGATTAAACTTTACAAAACGTCAGGCACTTCACACCAGCATTCAGTGATCAGTGCACATGAACTGAGGTTCTGTATCTCTCCGACTGGCAGAATAAAAATCAGTACTGTCCTTGAATTCATCCAAACCATCATATATAAACAGCAATCCCTCTAGGATTTGCAGAGATCTCTCAGAAGTTTCCTAAAGTGAGGATAATGAACCAATATCATATTCCTCATGTTTAATCATCAATTAAGATCCTTCAAATCCTGGAATTTAAAAATGAATGCAAATTACAACCGTGGGTACATTTTTCCAGTGGCCAAGCCATAAACCATCTTTTGTCCCATTGTTGCCTTTCCAATTCCTGGGACTCCATTTATTATTGCTCAAATCCCAGGTTCGGACTTTCCCCAGAAATGTTGCATTGGAACAACTGATCAATTTCTTTTTCCTGTTCTGTTCGGAGAAGTTTCTCTTTCCACTTTCCATTGTCCCGGACTCGTGCAAACGGTTCGTCTTCTACAAGTGTCCGACCTCGAACGTTAGAAATAATCGTTAGCTCACTGTATGGATCAACCAGTGGGAAAATCTTCAACTTCTCCTTTGTTAGGATACTGCTCACTATCAGTTTTTCAGTTTGGATCCGCAATGTCTCCTTGCGTTTCTGTTGAACATC
>NW_025195615.1:0-4485 GCF_004010195.1 Chiloscyllium plagiosum
CAACAACTCAGACGAAGGACCCGATACCCAGCACGAGCAAAACTAATGTAGTGTACAAAATCCCATGCAAGGACTGCACTAAACACTTTCTAGGACAAACAGGAAGACAGCTAACGATCCGCATCCACGAACATCAACTAGCCACGAAACGACACGACCAGCTATCCCTAGTAGCCACACACGCAGAAGACAAGCAACATGAATTTGACTGGGACAACACTACCATTATAGGGCAAGCGAAACAAAGAACAGCCAGGAAATTCCTCGAGGCATGGCACTCATCCACAAACTCCATCAACAAACACATCGACCTGGACCCAATATACCAGCCACTACAGTGGACAGCTGAAACTGACAACCGGAAGCGGCAGGGACAGACCACTATAAATGCCGGAGGAAACACCACAGAAGCGTTTCACAGGAGGCTCCCAACCTCTGAGGATGCCACCTGGACAGGGGACGAAACGTTTGCAACAAAAACTTCCAGCTCGGTGAACAGAACCACGGCAACTATCTTTGACAAGCAATGCCACACCTCCCCCTCTTTTACCCCCACCTCTGACCCGACTAAAACAATTAAACCCTGGAACCTGCAACAGCCAATCCTGTCCCTGTTCTACCCATGTCTCCGTAATAGCCACAACATCGAAATCCCAGGTACCAACCCACGCTGCAAGTTCACCTACCTTATTTCGTATACTTCTCGCATTGAAGTATACACATTTCAAGCCACTTTCCTGTTTACAGTCATCCTCCTTCGAGATTGCTGCCATGTTCCTAACCTCTCTACACTACAGGTCCTGCACCCTAAAGCTACAGTCTTTGTTCCCATGCCCCTGCAGAGTTAGTTTAAACCCCCCCCCAAAGAGCACTAGCAAACCTCCCGCCAAGGATACTGGTGCCCCTCAGCTTCAGGTGTAGACCATCCTGTTTATAGAGGTCCCACCTTCCCCAGAAGAAAAAAACAGTTATCTAGATACCGGAATCCCTGCCTCCTGCACCATCCCTGTCGCCACGCATTTATCTGTTCTCTCTCCCTATTCCTCGACTCTCTATCACGTGGCACGGGTAACAAACCAGAGACAACAACTCTGTTTGTTCTAACTCTGAGCTTCCAACCTAGCTCCCTGAATGTCTGCCTAACATCCTCATCCCTCTTCCTACCTATACCGTTGGTGCCAATGTGGACCACGACTTCGAGCTGCTTCCCCTCTGGAAAACACGATCAAAGACGTCACACACTCTTGCACTTGGGAGGCAACATACCAAACGTGAGTCTCTCTCGCCCACACAAAATCGCCTATCTGTGCCCCGAACTATCGAATCCCCAATAACTATTGCTCTGCTCTTCTCCAGCCTTCCCTTCTGAGCAACGGGGACAAGCTCCGTGCCAGAGGCCTGAACACTATTGCTTACCCTGGTAAGTCCGCCCCCCCCCCCCCCCCCCACACACACACAAGTATCCAACATGGTACACTTGTTCTTGAGGGGAACGGTTGGAAGGGGTCCCTGCACTGGCTGCTTCCTCCCTGTCCCCCTCACTGCAATCCTTGGAGTTACTACTTCCCTAAAGCTCCGATGTATGACACCCACTGCCTCCCGAATGATCCTAAGTTCATCCAACTCCAGCTCCAGTTCCCTAAGACGGTCTTGGAGGAGCTGGAGATGGGTGCACTTCCTGCAAGTGTAATCAGCAGGGACGACCATGGCATCCCTCACCTCAAACATGTTGCAAGAAGAACATTGCACTGCCTTCACTGCCATCCCTCTAAATGTAACCTTAAAAATAAACTAGGTCTAAAGAATAGAACAAGCAAAATGCAGCACTTACCGACTTACCACAACGGGTCTTATTATTAGGTTAGAGGAGAAGGGCGGGTGGGAGGCACTACCTCTATCGTGCCTCGGGTTCCTCTCCTGGCGCTCCACCAGCTTCCGGGTCCGCTCTGCGCTTTTTAAAAAAACTTTCAAATTTAAACCGTTAAACAAACGTCACCGAGCCTACAATCAGCCACTGCCAAACAGCCCTTACCTGCTCCGCCGAGGGTTTTATTGTTGATTTGGAGTTGTCCCTGAGAAGGTGGTGGTGAGCTGCCTTCCTGATCTACTGCACCTGCCGTTGGAACTGTTGTTATCTGTGTACGCTCCAGCAGGCGCTACAGCACTCCTCACGTCTGTAACTGCATACAGACAATGCAGCTCTCCCTTTCATATCTGACATCCTCCACGATTTATAACTCTTATAGTTCCTCACAATATCTCACCTCCTCCGTTCCCATCTGTGTTAGAGATCACTAAAATTTCTTTGATCTTGTTTAAACTTCTGATCACTCAAAATCTCTCCCTTTTTTAAATTGTAACCCCTTCAGTTTCTGTTATTCTCCATATAACTGGAATCAATGACAGCACAGGTTCCCTTCTTAAATCTCTAGAATTACAGTGGTTGCGTGTGCTAAATTTGGCAATTTTCTTCCTCCTTACACATCTCAGGACTTATAGCCTCGACAATCCCACTATTTGGAATTCTCCCATTCTCTGTACCTCCTCATTTCCTGAGGGTCCTTGAAAACGACCAGTGCCACAAAGGTTTATATTCCTCCCAGTTACAACAAATCTTCTCACTCTGTCACATCCATGTCTGTCACATCCAAATCTCCAGGACCAGACAACACTTGTTGGATGACAATTCTCTTTTGTTGAAGTCTACACATCTCTGTGACCAGTTCAGAAAAAGCCATTTAGACTCTACAAAGCTCTGTCATGAACAAACCACCATCTCTCTATTTCCTTTGCCTTCTTCAATGTCTGAAACTCTTACTGTATCTTCCAGTAAACTTCTTTAGTTGATGCAGGTCTGCCTAGCTCCCCAGATAACCTGTTCCATCCTATATAGCTCCCTCAATCACTCTAATACCCTCTTCTCTGACTAATCCTCCTCTTTTCCGCTATCTTCCAGGCACAACAGCAATCCAGTGTGGGAGCAGTGCGGAATGGGATGTTATAAATCTCAGCTGAGGCTTGAAGTCTACCATTACCTGGAAATGACAAAAGGAGAGAACCTGAGAGAGAGCAGCACAGATCAGGAGAATGTAAATCAGCAGCGAGGATCGAGGCCGACTGGGAGTGGAGTTGGAGAAACAGCAGAGCAGGAGGGTCTAAATCAGCACCGAGTAACAGAGGAAGTGACCATGTGAGGGAGCAGAGTGGAGTGGGAGCTGGAGGATTGCACGTATCTGGGTGTCACAGAGATATCTTTCTGTGGCTGGGCCTTGTCTGCACTGGGTTTGAAAGAAGTGCAAGATCCATCACAAAAAAGGCTGTAAGTTTATTGGCTGGTAAGAAACGAGTATGTATAAATTGCTATATGCTAGCAAATTTATTTTTTTTTAAATTTTGAATGTAGGTTTGAACTCAGGAATAAGAGTAATAAGTGAATATCTGAGCCAATATGATAAAGTAATCTCAGTAAACCACAGCTGGATAATGGACTTACCCCTAATGATATTTCCCTGATGTTAATGTTATACTCATTCAATAATTAAGTAAGACGAGGTACCATGTTTAGGACATGGTACCACATGTTTGTCAAATGGAAAATGTGTTCTGTGACATTGAGAATTTGCAGGCCCTCTTGTGTTCTAGATGAACGCAGGGTCTTGGAGCTCAGACTGCAACTGGAGACTCTGTGGTACATCTGTGGCGCTTAGAGTTAGGTGGATAGCATATATAGAGAGAGGATCACCCTGCAGACATAACGGCCTGGAATAAGGAAGGGAATAGGGGACTACACAATCGAAGAGAAACAGTCAGGGAATCCCGGAATAGCCTGATGTCTCCCTCCCAATTCAGTTTCCCAATTTCGAAACTGATGAAGGTGCTGCCTGCTCAGGGGAGTGCAGTCAGAGTCATGTCTGTGGCACCACTTGCAGCCTGACTGTGCAGGAGGCGAGGGAGAAGGAAGGAGGAGCAATAGGCACAGGAGAGACAGGAAAGTGAAGAAGGTGTCAGTGTGTCTGTAATTCCAGGATGGTGGTGTTAAGAATGTCACGGTATCTGCAGGATATTCGTCTGGGGGACAGTGAGCAGTCAAAGGTCATGTCCATGTTGGTAGGAATGACCTGGGTAGGAAGGGTGAAGTGGTCTGGGAATCAGAATTTAGAGGTCTAGGTGGATGGTTAGCAAGCAGGACCTCAAATGTCGTAAGCACTGGAATACTCCTAGTGCCGTGTACAAGTGAGAGCAGAACTCTGAGTTTAGGTAAATGAGAGTGTGACTGGAACGATGATGCAGCAGGAAGGGATTCAGATTCGTGAGACATTGGAGTTGTTCTGGGGAAGGCAGCAACTGTACAAGCAGGATGGGCTAATGTTACAGAGCTGGGAAGGAATTCCTTCTGGGGTGTGTGGGAGGGATTGAAAATAACTTGTCCTGTGTATGGGATCCAAAAAGGACTAGTAGAGGTAATGGGAGATGCAGTTGGTACTA
>NW_025195616.1:0-648 GCF_004010195.1 Chiloscyllium plagiosum
AGTGTGTACACACACACACCAGCAGATTCCCTGCCAGTGTATACACACTCTCGCACACAAGCAGATTCCCTGCCAGCGTACACACACACGCACACACCAGCAGATTCCCTGTCAGTGTGTACCCACACCAGCAGATTCCCTGTCAGTGTGTATACACACACACACCAGATTCCCTGTCAGCGTGTATACACACACACACACACACCAGATTCCCTGTCAGTGTGTACACACACACACACATCAGATTCCCTGTCAGTGTGTACACACACACACACATCAGATTCCTTCAGTGTGTACACACACACACACAGTAGATTCCCTGTCAGTGTGTACAGACACACCCCAGCAGATTCCCTGACAGCTGATTCCATCACACCAGCTGATTCCATCAGTGTATTCACACACACACACAAACCAGCAGATTCCATCAGTGTGAACACACACACACCAGCAGATGCCCTGCCAGTGTATATACACACACACACACCAGCAGATTCCCAGTCAGTGTGTACACATGCCCAAGCAGATTCCATCAGTGTGTACATACACACCAGCAGATTCACTGTCAGTGTGTACACACACACACACATCAGATTCCCTGTCAGTGTGTACACACACACCCCAGCAGATTCCCTGTCAGTGTGTACA
>NW_025195616.1:799-4485 GCF_004010195.1 Chiloscyllium plagiosum
ACACACACACACCCGATTCCCTGTCAGTGTGTATACACACACACACACCCGATTCCCTGTCAGTGTGTATACACACACACCAGATCCCCTGTCAGTGTGTATACATATACACACACACACCAGATTCCCTCTCAGTGTGTATACACACACGCGTACACACATACACACACCAGATTCCCTGTCAGTGTATACACACACAAACACCAGATTCCCTGTCAGTGTGTATACACACACACACACCAGATTCCCTGTCAGTGTGTATACACACACACCAGATTCCCTGCCAGTGTGTATACACACACACACACATACCAGATTCCCTGTCAGTGTGTATACACACACACACACCAGATTCCCTGTCAGTGTGTATACACACACACACCAGTTTCCCTGTCAGTGTGTATACACACACACCAGATTCCCTGCCAGTGTGTATACACACACACCAGATTATTTGCCAGTGTGTATACACACACACACCAGATTCCCTGTCAGTGTACACACACAGGCGTACACACACACACACACACACCAGATTCCCTGTCAGTGTATACACACATACACATACCAGATTCCCCGTCAGTGTATACACACATACACACACCCGATTCCCTGTCAGTGTGTACACACACACACCAGATTCCCTGTCAGTGTATACACACACACACCAGCAGATACCCTTTCAGTGTGTACACACACACGCCAGCAGATAACCTGTCAGTGTGTACACACACACACCAGCAGATTCCCTGCCAGTGTCCACACACTCTCGCACACAAGCAGATTCCCTGCCAGCGTACACACACACGCACACACCAGCAGATAACCTGTCAGTGTGTACACACACACCAGCAGATAACCTGTCAGTGTACACACACACACACACACACCAGCAGGGGCCCTGTCAGTGTGTACACACACAAACCAGCAGATTTCATCAGTGTGTACACACACACACCAGCAGATTCACTGCCAGTGTGTACAGACACAAACCAACAGATACGCTGTTAGTGTGTACACACATACCAGCAGATGCCCTGTCAGTGTATACACACACACACACACCAGCAGATACCCTGTCAGTGTGTACACACACACATATACACACACACACACACACCAGCAGAGGCCCTGTCAGTGTGTACACACACAAACCAGCAGATTCCGTCAGTGTGTACACACACACACCAGCAGATTCCCTGTCAGTGTACACACACACACACGCCCCAGTAGGTTCCCTGTAAATGTACACACACATGCCCCAGCAGATTCCATCAGTGTATACACACACACAAGCAGATACCCTGTCAGCGTGTACACACACAAACACACCAGCAGATTCCCTGTCAGTGTGTATACACACACACACCAGATTCCCTGTCAGTGCATACACACACACACCAGATTCCCTGTCAGTGTATGCACACACACCAGATTCCCTGTCAGTTTATGCACACACACCAGATTCCATGTCAGTGTACACACACACCAGCAGATCCCCTGTCAGTGTACCAACACACACCAGCAGATCCCCTGTCAGTGTACCCACACACACAAAACCAGCAGATTCCCTGTCAGTGTATACACACACACACACCAGCAGATCCCCTGTCAGTGTACCCACACACACCAGCAGATTCCATGTAAGTGTACACACACCAGCAGATACCGTTTCAGTATGCACACACACACACAGCAGATTCCCTGCCAGCGTACACACACACACACGCATGCCCCAGATAATTCCCTGTCAGTGTACACACACACACGCCCCAGCAGATGCCCTGTCAGTGTATACACACACACACACAAACCAGCAGATTCCCTGTCAGTGTATACACACACACACCAGATTCCTTGTCAGTGTGTATACACACACCAGATTCCCTGTCAGTGTGTATACACACACACCAGATTCCATGTCAGTGTACACACACACACCAGATTGCATGTCAGTGTACACACACACACCAGCAGATCCCCTGTCAGTGTACCAACACACAACAGCAGATCCCCTGTCAGTGTACCCACACACACCAGCAGATTCCATGTCAGTGTACACACACCAGCAGATACCGTTTCAGTGTACACACACACACCAGCAGATTCCCTGTCAGTGTATACACACACACCAGATTCCATGTCAGTGTACACACACACACCAGCAGATCCCCGTCAGTGTACCAACACACAACAGCAGATCCCCTGTCAGTGTACCCACACACACCAGCAGATTCCATGTCAGTGTACACACACCAGCAGATACCGTTTCAGTGTACACACACACACCAGCAGATTCCCTGCCAGTGTACACACACACACACCAGCAGATTCCCTGCCGGTGTGTACACACACACCAGCAGATAACCTGTCAGTGTGTACACACACACCAGCAGATAACCTGTCAGTGTGTACACACACACCAGCAGATAACCTGTCAGTGTGTACACACACACCAGCAGATAACCTGTCAGTGTGTACACACACACACACACACACCAGCAGAGGCCCTGTCAGTGTGTACACACACAAACCAGCAGATTTCGTCAGTGTATACACACATACACACCAGATTCCCTGTCAGTGTATACACACACACACACCAGATTCCCTGTCAGTGTATACACACACACACCAGATTCCCTGTCAGTGTATATATACACACACGCACACCAGCAGTTTCACTATCAGTGTGTACACACACACACCAGCAGATACCCTGTCAGTGTACACACACATATGCCCCAGCAGATACCATGTCAGTGTACACACACACACACACACATAGCCCAGCAAATTCCGTCAGTGTATACACACACACGCACGCACCTGCAGGTTCCCTGTCAGTGTGTACACACACACACACAGCAGATTCCCTGCCAGTGTACACACACACACCAGCAGATTCCCTGTCGGTGTACACACATACACACCAGCAGATTCCCGGTCAGTGTATATACACACACACACACACACCAGCAGATACCCTGTCAGTGTGTACACACACACACACCAGCACATACCCTGTCAGTGTGCACACACAAACCAGCAGATTCCGTGTCCGCCCCAGTAGATTTCCTGTCAGTGTACACACACACACACATGCCCCAGCAGATTCCATGTCAGTGTACACACACACACACAGCCCAGCAGTTTCCGTCAGTGTACACACACACATAAGCAGATTCCCTGTCAGTGTACACACACATATGCCCCAGCAGATACCATGTCAGTGTACACACACACTCACACACCAGCAGATTCTCTGTCAGTGTGTACCCACACCAGCAGATTCCCTGTCAGTGTGTACACACACACACACACACACCAGCAGATTCCCTGTCAGTGTGTATCCACACCAGCAGATACCGTGTCAGTGTGTACACACATACACACCAGCAGATTCCCTGTCAGTGTACCCACACCAGCAGATTCCCCCTCAGTGTGTATACACACATGCCCCAGCAGATTCCCTGTCAGTGTATACAAACACACCTGCAGATGCCCTGTCAGTGTGTAAACACAGACACACACACCAGCAGATTCCTTATCAGTGTACACACACCAGCAGATTCCCTCTCAGTGTATACACACTTGCACGCCCCCGCAGGTTCCCTGTCAGTGCACACACACATCCCAGCAGATTACATCAGTGTATACATGCACACACACAAACCAGCAGATTC
>NW_025195617.1:0-4485 GCF_004010195.1 Chiloscyllium plagiosum
AAGATGAGGCGTTCTTCCTCTAGGTGTCTGGTGCTGAGGGAGCGGCGCTGAAGGAGGCCCAGGACCTCTATGTCATCGGCAGAGTGGGAGGGGGAGTTGAAATGTTGGGCCACGGGGCGGTTTGGTTGATTAGTTCGAGTATCTCGGAAGTGTTCCCTAAAGCGCTCTGCTAGGAGCGCCCAGTCTCCCCAATGTAGAGGAGACCACATCGGGAGCAACGGATACAATAAATGATATTAGTGGATTGGCAGGTAAAACTTTGATGGATGTGGAAGGCTCCTTTAGGGCCTTGGATAGAGGTGAGGGAGGAGGTGTGGGCACAGGTTTTGCAGTTCCTGCGGTGGCAGGGGAAAGTGCCAGGATAGGAGGGTGGGTCGTAGAGGGGCGTAGACCTGACCAGGTATTCATGGAGGGAACGGTCTTAGCGGAAGTCGGAAAGGTGTGGGGAGGGAAATATATCTCCGGTAGTGGAGTCTTTTTGGAGGTGGTGGAAATTTCGGCGGATGATTTGGTTTATGCGGAGGGTTGTAGGGTGAAAGGTGAGCACCGGGGCGTTCTGTCCTTGTTACGGTTGGAGGGGTGGGGTCTGAGGGCGGAGGTGCGGGTTCGGGCGAGATGCGTTGGAGGGCATCTTAAACCACGTGGGAAGTGAACTTGCGGTCTCGAAAGAAGGAGGCCATCTGGTGTGTTCTATGGTGGTACTGGTCCTCCTGGGAGCAGATACAGCGGAGGCGGAGGAATTGGGAAAACGGGGTGGCATTTTTGCAAGAGATAGGGTGGGAAGAGGTGTAATCCAGGTAGCTATGGGAGTCGGTGGGTTTGTAAAAAAATGTCAGTGTCAAGTCGGTCGTCACGAATGGAGATCGAGAGGTCCAGGAAGGGGAGGGAGGTGTCAGAGATGGTCAAGGTAAATTTAAGGTAAGGGTGGAATGTGTTGGTGAAGTTGATGAATTGCTCAACCTCCTCGCGGGAGCACGAGGTGGCGCCAATGCAGTCATCAATGTAGCGGAGGAAGAGGTGGGGAGTGGTGCCGGTGTAATTACGGAAGATCAACTGTTCTACGTAGCCAACAAAGAGACAGGCATAGCTGGGGCCCATACGTGTGCCCATGGCTACCCCTTTGGTCTGGAAGAAGTGGGAGGATTCAAAGGAGAAATTGTCAAGGGCAATGACCAGTTCGGCCAAACGAATGAGAGTGTCGGTGGAAGGGTACTGTTGGTGACGTCTGGAGAGCACAAAACGGAGGGCTTGGAGGCCCTGGTCATGGCGGATGGAGGTGTAGAGGGATTGGATATCCATGGTGAAGATGAGGCATTGGGGGCCGGGGAAACGGAAGTCTTGGAGGAGTTGGAAGGCGTGGGTGGTGTCTCGAAAGTATGTGGAGAGTACCTAAACTAGGGGGGATAGGACAGTGTCGAGGTAGGTAGAGATGAGTTCAGTGGGGCAGGAGCATGCTGAGACAATGGATCGGCCAGGGTGGTCAGGCTTGTGGATCTTGGGAAGGAGGGAGAACCAGGCAGTGCGGGGATCCCGGACTATGAAGTTGGAAGCTGTGGGTGGGAAATCTCCTGAGGTGATGAGGTTCTGTATGGTCTGGGAGATGATGGTTTGGTGATGGGGGGTGGGGTCATGGTTTAGTGGGCAGTAGGAAGAGGTGTCCTCGAGTTGGCGTTTGGCTTCAGCGATGTAGAGGTCAGTGCACCAGACTACCACTGCACCCCCTTTATCCGCTGGCTTGATGGTGAGGTTGGGATTAGGGCAGAGGGATTGGAGGGCTGCACGTTGTGAGGGTGAGAGATTGGAGTGGGGGAGGGGGGTCGACAGGTTGAGGCGGTTAATGTCCCGGCGGCAGTTGGAAATGAAGAGGTCGAGGGCAGGTAATAGGCCAGCGCGGGGTGTCCAGGTGGATGCAGTGTGTTGGAGGTGGGTGAAGGGTTCCTCAGAAGGTGGGCGGGAGTCCTGATTGTGAAAGTAAGCTCGGAGGCGCAGGTGATGGAAGAAGTGTTCGATGTCACGGCGTGTATTAAATTCATTGATGCGTGGACGGAGGGGGATGACGGAGGGGGATGAAGGTGAGTCCTTTGCTGAGGAATGATCGTTCATCCTCAGTGAGTGGGAGGTCTGGGGGCATGGTGAAAACTCGGCAGGGCTGGGAACTCTTATCTGGTGTAGGTGTGGAGCTGGGAGTGGGGTCGGAGCCAGTACCTGGAGTGAGTGTGATGGTGGGGGGAATGGGGGTGGAGGAATGAGCAGGGGTAGTGCTCCCCTCCGGGTTCGGGGTGTGGGAATAGTGACAGTGCGGTCTGTGGGGGTCGTGTCAGCAGAATGCAGGTGAGTGGCGCTAGTGGGGGTGGAAGTGGTGGCAGACACGGCAGTAGGGGTGGCGGACGTCACTGAGCATGTGGCATGGGCAATGATGAGAGGGCCGGAAGTGGGTGTGGGAGTGGCCATGATGGGGCGGAAGTGACATCATCAATCAGCGTGGGGGTGGTAGCTGCATCAGCCGCATGGCTAATGGCGTTTCCGAGGCCAGGGGAATCTTCTGGAATGTTTGAGAGCGCTGGTTATGGAGGTAGGTGGATAAAAGTTTGTTGCACTTACAGTTTTTGATGTTTGAGATGGAATTGAACCTCAACAAAGTCCTATCCCCCCTACTCCAGGAACTCCCCACATACGTTCGAGACACCATCCACGCCCTCCACCTCCTCCAAGACTTCCGTTTCCCCGGCCTCCAACGCCTCATCTTCACCATGGATATCCAATCCTTCTACACCTCCATCCGCCATGACCTCCGTTTCTTCCTCTCCAGACGTCCCCAACAGTACCCTTCCACTGACACTCCCATTCGTTTGGCCGAACTGGTCCTCACCCTTAACAAATTCTCCTTTGAATCCTCCCACTTCCTCCAGACCAAAGGGGTAGCCATGGGCACACGTATGGGCCCCAGCTATGCCTATCTCTTTGTTGGCTACGTAGAACAGTTGATCTTCCGTAATTACATTGGCACCACTCCCCACCTCTTCCTCCGCTACATTGATGACTGCATTGGCGCCACCTCGTGCTCCCGCGAGGAGGTTGAGCAATTCACCAACTTCACCAACACATCCCACCCTGACCTTAAATTTACCTGGACCATCTCCATCTCCATTAATGACGACCGACTTGACACTGACATATTTTACAAACCCACCGACTCCCACAGCTACCTGGATTACACCTCTTCCCACCCTACCTCTTGCAAAAATGCCATCCCGTATTCCCAATCCCTCCGCCTCCGCCGTATCTGCTCCCAGGAGGAGCAGTTCCACCACAGAACACACCAGATGGCCACCTTCTTTAGAGACCGCTTCGCATAAACCAAATCATCCGCCGACATTTCCGCCACCTCCAAACAGACCCCACCACCAGGGATATATTTCCCTCCCCACCCCTCTCCGCCTTCCGCAAAGACCGTTCCCTCCGTGACTACCTGGTCAGGTCCACGCCTCCCTACGACCCACCCTCCCATCCTGGCACTTTTCCCTGCCACCGCAGGAACTGTAAAACCTGTACCCAGTCCTCCTCCCTCACCTCTATCCAAGGCCCCAAAGGAGCTTTCCACATCCATCAAAGTTTTACCTGCACATCCACTAATATCATTTATTGTATCCGTTGCTCCCGATGCGGTCTCCTCTACATTGGGGAGACTGGGCGCCTCCTCACAGAGTGCTTTAGGGAATATCCCCGAGACACCCGCACCAAACAACCAAACCGCCCCGTAGCCCAACATTTCAACTCCCCCTCACACTCTGTCGAGGACATGAAGGTCCTTGGCCTCCTTCAGCGCCGCTCCCTCAGCACCAGACACCTGGAGGAAGAAACCCTCATCTTCCGCCTCGGAACACTTCAACCCCCGGGCATCAATGTGGACTTCAACAGCTTCCTCATTTCCCCTTCCCCCACCTCATCCTAGTTTCAAACGTCTAGCTCCGCACTGTCCCCTTGACTTGTCCGGACTTGTCCGACCTGCCTAGCTCCTTTTCCACCTATCCACTCCACTCTCTCCTCCCTGACCTATCAACTTCATCTCCTCCCCCACTCACCCATTGTACTCTATGCTACTCTCTCCCCACCCCGAGCCTCCCCTGGCTTATCTCTCCACGCTTCAGGCACTCTGCCTTTATTCCTGATGAAGGGCTTTTGCATCTATTTTGCTGCTGCTCCTCGGATGGTGCCTGAACTGCTGTGCTCTTCCAGCACCATTGATCCAGAATCTGGTTTCCAGCATCTGCAGTCATTGTTTTTAGCACAATTAATGTGTCTATTGCTGATTTATTTCTAATATTTTGATACGAAGTACAACTGGCTCATCAGACTTAGCAATGCTCAATCCAGCTACAATACTACTATGCTAGGCTTCAACTATTACCTTGTTACTGATATGAATTGATTTTATGTCTTTAGTTCCACAAATTCCATGTGATCATTTGGTATTTCTCATCGATT
>NW_025195618.1:0-4486 GCF_004010195.1 Chiloscyllium plagiosum
GGGAGCTGGGGCTTTGCTCATTGCAGTGAAAGAGTATGAGAGCTTACTTGATAGCTTTGTGTAAGATGATGAGAGGCATAGATAGAGTGGAAAATGAAAGTCTTTTCCCCACAAAGTGGCATAATTTGAAGATGAATGGGGGAAGTTGTGGGGAGATGTCAGAGATAGTTTCTTTATAGATAGTGGTGAGTGTGTGGAATGTACTGCCAGTGGTGGTAGTAGATTCAGATCCATCAGGTACATCTAAGCGACTCCTGGATAGGCACATGGATGATAGTAAATGAAGGGTATGTTGGTTAGTTTGATCTTAGAGAAGGATAAAAGATCGGAACAACATCGTGACCAAAGGGTCTGTACTGTGCTGTACTGTTCTATATTCTATGGACTGAAATGAACAATTATATATTAGCAACATATAGATTTTCAAAATTCTATTAGCATACTTAAGAATAATGATAAATTTCATCTTGCTATTTGACTGTGCTATCTGCACAAATGTCCAGGAATTGTTGCAGGGAAAAGTAATTAGGTGTTTTCTAAATTTATAGGGCTGGGATTACACAGACCATTCAAATGAGCAAAAGTCATATTTTTAACTGTGCGTGTTGTAGCAGAAATAATGGATTATTTTGTAGGTGTGTAGATTGGAAATAAAATTGATATTTATATTACTGTATAGGTACTAGGTAAGATTGGATTAAATTCAGATATAAACTTCACTGTAGTTGTTAGCAAGACTAAAATAAAGCATATAATAATTATTATCATGCAAATGCCTTAATAATTACTGTTAGAATTCTGAAAAAAGATATATTGTACCATTTTTTAAACATTCAATAAATTAAATTGTGAACCTCAGTATACTTGTTACCCAGACCAATTATTATGCAATTATTGTAATGATAATGACTTAATAACTAATGCTAAAACCTAAACAGATAAATTGGTTCAATACTTTGTCAGCCTGTTGCTCTGAAATTGATTGGATATTTATTAAGATCTGTAAACTGAGGGAAAAAATATAATAGCTCGCTTGATAGAATTGAAGGAAAAAATAAGACAGTGTTTATTGAACATGATTGTTTTTGTTCAAAAATGCAGTTGATGCAAGAATAATATATTTTCCTCCATTGGTTTTCTTGTAGAGACATGTTTTTTTTTAAATTTTGTCATGATTCAATGTTGAGACACTTGTGACAGAGTCTGCAAAGGGGAGAGTGAGAGAGAAAGAAATTTTATAAAAGCAGAAAGGAAAGGAACTGGCGAGCAGAGGAGCTCCAACTGTAGTGTCTCACCCTGCTAACATCTTATTGGGTGAGCTGGAATGCAGACTAGTAAAGCAACAACCTGACACAGTCATCCACACAGAATCATAGCTTACAATGTCCTAGACACCACCATCACTATCCCTGTATGTCCTGTTCCACCGGCAGAACATGGATGTAACTGAAATGCTGGAACATGCAGGGTTGTGGACTAAGATCTGCAGAATGTGATTAATATTTGACATTTCTCCAGAATATTAAACTCCAGTCCAATTTGAAAATTTATTAGCGTCATCAGACTTGAACTACAAATGTCAGTAAAAAAAAAAATCAGTAAGTTACAGCACAGATCGAGGCCACTTGGCCAATCCTGTATGTGTTGGCTGCAATAGAACTCCCCAGGCTTTACAGCTTTTTGTACTCACCATTGAAAGCAACAATTTCAGACTGTGAACTCTGCCCACTATGCTTTTATAATCTGTTTTATAAATATATTTCCTTGACAGCTGCACACCTTGTTTCCTTGTTTCATTCCCAGCCCTAACTCCATTCCCCGTGGCCTTGCGGGACGACCATTTCTGCTGTTTAATCTCTCCTGCCTTCCCCCGTGTGACAGACTGTCTTTTTGTCCTTGTCTCACCCTATCTTGCTCACAACTTGTTACATTTCTGATGGTTCCCAGACATCTGTAACTATCACTGCGCCCCCTGGGTCAATGGCGCGAGTTTTGAATTTTCTTCCTCCTGAGATAATCAGAAATCTTTCCGGTTGCAGATATTATTTTGAAAAGCAGAGCACTTGTGTCAGAGTCAAGTATTTGTGAGCCTTCATCCACAATTCCGAGCATTTGCATGTAATTTGTGACCGTCCCACAGATGTGTAACTTTACTGGATTGGCCATGCTAATATGGCCCCAGTGTGCAATTTAGCTGGGTTGGGCGAGCCATGGTTAATGTGGGGTAATGGGGGTAGGGTGGGTGAGCAGGTCATTGCAGACTCGATAGGCCGAATAGACTCTTTCTGCACCCACTAGATTCTGTGATTCTAATTAGCTTCGATTGTTGTTCTATTTTCCTCATGCCAGGTTCATTCAACTCACACATATGATTCTGTGGGTGCTCACTCGCTCTTTCCCTTCAGTTTTACATCAATTTCACACTGTATGTGAGGGTGGGAATGGATTTGTAAATATAAATGCTCCAACGGAAACCCCTCACAGCTCAGCAACTGTTTCTGCTACTTTCATCACTCACAAGGAACAGGAAAATAAAGGTTCAGTCACAAATCTTACAGGAACATAGCGGTCAAAATCACCAGGAAAGGCTGAACAGCTCAAAACGCTTTTCTCAAGAAAAGAGGAGGCTCAGAGACAGCCTGGTACAAGTAGAAACCTTTGTGTCTGTGTTTTCAGAGATTTGTGATTGAAATCATTGGGTTGGAAGCATGTTTCATTGCCCCAGATCATCAAAGGTGCTATCTAAATGTGCATCTTTCTTTCTATCTGTCTGAGTTAACAACGAGATGGACATGTCAATGTCTGAGTGTCTTACCAAATCCCTGATTGAATGTCTCCCCCCACAAAATCACGTGCCTCGCCACTCACTGGGTCATGGAGAAACTCTGCCGTTACAATGAGAACTGTCTTTGCTCTCGCCTCTCCTCGTGCTGCCGCCAAATCCCCACTTCCCTTCATTAAATCCCAGCTGCTTCTAGTCCACCCACATGGACATTTTGAAGAGCATGACAAGAGATTGGAATGAAACCGAGAGTCCAATAGCCAGAATGAAATAGGAAGAAGGAAATAAACGGTGATTGTGGATCCCATGGTGATTGTGGATCCCAAGGAATACAGACTCCAGGATTAGTCCTTGTGGGCATTCCTGCAGTAATACAAGACAGCATTCCATGATGAGAGTTAAACCCGGGTGGCAGGAGAGGGAGCCACTGAACATGAGAAGGTTTATTTCAAACAGAGGAGGTTTGTTCAGTCAGTAACAGTGTGTTCGACATGGAGGTGAAGTGAGCAGTGAGGGGAAATGTTACCACAAGCTGCCTCTGGATAACTTGCATTGGAACAGGAGGAGGCCATTCAGCCCCTCAACTCTGCTCTGCCAATCATGATGATCATAGCTGATGTGTGACCTAACGTACAACTTTTGCAACCCTCAAAATTCATCAATAAACTCCTCTGCAACACAAAAGATGAGTATTGGAAAACTAAACATCTGCAAATTCTGGGACATTAGAAACAAAATCAGAAATTGCTGGAAAAATTCAGCAGGTCTGGCAGCATCTGTGGAGCGTGAACCTTTCAGGACCAGTGACCGGTCAGGTGACCAGCTGCAGTTGACCATTCTGCTGTTTCTATAACACTGGAACAGGTTCTGGTGCGAGAGGAATGAGATTGTCAATAACAACCGGGGAAACAGGAGGCCGTACTCAATCAGAATTAGTGAGAGATTTGAATGAATCCTTTCTCACACATGGAGCAGGTGAAGGGTCTAAATCCACAGTGCTATCTCTGGTGCCTCAGTAGATTGTAAGATCGAGTGCAAAAGTGAGGACCGCAGATATCTGCAACCAGCCTTGGTCAACGGCCTTTGTGGAGTCCCACATTCTCCCCATGATAGTGTGGGTCCCCTCCAGGTGCTCTGGTTTCTTCCCACAGTCCAAGGATGTGCAGGTCAGGTGGATCAGTCGTGCTAAATTGTCCACAGTATCCATGATTGTGCAGACTCGGTGGATCAGCCATGGGAAATGCAGTGTTCCAATGTTAGAGTGCTCTGGGCGTGATGTTCTTTGGATGGTTGGTGGGGTTTGATGGGCCAATGCTCTCCTTCTACACTGTAGTGATTTTATTCTATGATTGACGACAAAGGCTACACAGCAAGGTGTCCTTGGAGAAGGAGCATATGGTGTGCATCAATGCTCTCGATGCCTTTAGATAGAGGTGGGCACCACAGGTGATAGAGTGCTTTATCTCCACCGCTTCCCCCTCCGTACAACTCTACTTTGATTTAGTCCTTTCTCACTCTCACTTGTAATGGTTTGCTTGGCCCGTAATGGGTTTTGTTTGGAAATATTCTATTAGTTACACAAATGGTTTACGACTGGTGATTATATATCTAGATTAGAGTGGTGCTGGAAAAGCTCAGCAGGTCAGGCAGTATCCGAGGATCTGGAAAATCAACGTTTTGGCAAAAGCCCTTTTCCAGCACCAC
>NW_025195619.1:0-1084 GCF_004010195.1 Chiloscyllium plagiosum
CCTAATTCTTGCCTTTCCTCCAAGCCTAAGCCCAACCACAACACCTATCCCCGCCTCTCCCCCATCTCCCCTCAGGTTTTCCTCAAGGTCTATAGTTTTCTAAATGTTAAATTTGTTCCTGTCTGAACGGTGAAAGCTTCATTACGGAAGGAGTGGGTGAGAAAAATTAAATTATAATCAGACACTACGAGGAGGAGGCTGTTCTGCCGATCAAATCTGTTCTGCTATTTAACAGGATTGTCTCTGTTCCAAAATTACAATCATCCACTTTCTTGTCTTCTCTGTAACCCGAGATTCTTCGACTCATTAAGAGTCTATCTATGTCAGTCTCAAATTTAAACAACGATTCTCACAAGCATAGCTCTCTATGACACCGAGTTCCATATACTCACAACCTTCTGAGAAAAGAAATTCGTCCTCATCTCTGGCTAAATTGATGCTTATTTACTCTGACCGTCTGGGCCTCAATTCCGCCATGAAGGAAAACCTCCTACCAGCATTTACCGTTTCAAGCACGCTTCAGATTCATGTGCGTTTCAGTTAACAAAACCCTCATTCTCGAAAACTTCAGTGAATACATCTCAATAGATTTCTGCTTTGCGAATGAGATACTCTCTTCAAACCGGAAATCATCCTAGTGGACCTTCTCTGAACTGCCTCCGATGAAATGCCACTTTACCTTCAATTCGGGAAAAACAAAACTGTTCAATACTTTCCATCGTCTCTCCAGCATCTTCAATAGTTTCAGTCAGAATTTCTTTTTCTGATAATTCAACACCTTGAATAAATGGTCAACATTTCATTCGCCTTTGCGATTGCATGTTGCCACTCAGTGCCGATAATTTGTGTTTCGGTAACAAATCCTCCCTAGAACCATTCTTTTGCAGTTTTCTTCATTTAAACAATAATCTGTTCTTTTGTACTTCCTTTCAAAACGAAGACATTAAAGTTTCAACGTTATACAATATTTGTCAATATTGTGGAGAAAGTGAGGTCTGCAGATGCTGGAGATCAGAGCTGAAAATGTGTTGCTGGAAAAGCGCAGCAGGTCAGGCAGCATCCAGGGAACAGGAGAATCGACGTT
>NW_025195619.1:1501-4486 GCF_004010195.1 Chiloscyllium plagiosum
AACTCCACCCTCCTCTCTGACCTATCACCTTCATCCCCACCCCCATTCACTCATTGTACTCTTTGCTACCTTTTTCCACCCTCCATTCTGACCATATCCACCCCCATTCACCAGCTTCCATCCCCACCCCCAATCACTGGAATCTGTTCTCAAAACAAGAAAAGAGAACAAACCACTCTTGATCCTCCAATGTCCACATAAATACATGAAAACTTGTTTTCCAGACTCTTCTTTAGCTGGATCCCCACTCAATAATGGACAAAGTATGCGTGGTAGCAATCCACTCAATATCCACACTAAATTCTATCCACATCATTAGCCGTCCCGAACAAATGAAAAAGGACTACTGCCTGACTTCAGCAGTCACCGCTGTCACCCAGAATTCCACCCTTTGGACAATAGGGACAGACAAATACTTAAAGGAATAGGTGGTAAATCAATCGCTATTTATTTTGTAGCATCACTGCTCCATTGCTATGGAGTTAGCAGGCTCCATAATGTCACAGCCATGTGTAACAGTGACCAGGACTATTGAAAGAGACAAATCACCTATTTAGTTATTCTCCTCTTGCAATTTTTGATTCGCTGAAAATTCAAGTCTGAAGAGTAGCTTTCAGATTATGACAATCAAGATTCCAAAATGTATAGTTAGCAACAGGCTTTAAAGTTAGACAAACATAAATTGTTAAATTGGTTAAATAAGATTAAAATTAAAATAGAGGCGAGGAGATCAACTGCAGAAGGGAAGAGAATGATGCAATAACAAGGATAAAGCAGTAGAATACAGTTTTTAAAAATGTTTTAGTTAGGTTCCTACACTGAATTGCAGATAATGATTCATTTGTTCATTACTTTATTATAATACTTGATAATATTTATAATAATCAGTTGTATTCGCCCCAATTAAATTTCATGGGCAGGGCCACTTGTTTTAACTCCATTGCACATTGTCAGTGACCTGTCTATTGCCTCATGGCTAACTTAAAACATGGCTGCATCAATTTAGTCTTAATTAAATAATGGAATATTGTCCAGTTGAAGACATTCTGCATGTGATTGGGGGATTGAACCATGATGCAAGTTACAGGTAAACCAAATTGTATCCAGCGCCCTGACGATCCCAAAAGCCATATGCCAGTCCTGATATGGTTGATAGGAACCAGGATAACCACTGGGGGCGGAACCTACCTCATGTACGTACCCGACGACCACTGCTGGACAACTTTTTCCCGAAAATTGCGTCAGGCAATTCCCAGAAGTTCACCTTTGAGACTAGGAACAAGAAAGCAAAATCTCCCAGGGACATCCGCCTGGCTCTTGCTTTAACTGTTGAAATGTGACCAGTGCGGAGTAATAAGTTTTTAATGGTAGCTCGGAACTGATGTTGGGAATCGGCATGCTTTCATCCTATCAAAAGGAAAATCTACAAATATACACTGACTCTTCATTGTGCTTTTAAAATGATCCTCGATGTTGGAGTTTTGTGGGAAAAACATTGAAGATTTGTAACCCCCCAAGGGGGCAGTGTTATAGTAATGCTATTTTGTCCAATCAATCTGACACTTTTCAGGATGATTAGCTCATGCCAATAAAGCTGATACTATTTCTAAATTAGTGGGTAAGTATATGCAGCTGCCAAGTAGGCCGGCTTTCACCGCAAACTTCTGATCCCATTGGGTCCCCAGCAAAACCCGGTTAGACACAGAATCAGGATGGGTATGCCAGCTCTGGGTAAGGTACAGATATCACCGGGGAATGAGACTATCTGTTCAGTGCCAATTCACAATGTAAAGGTTGATTTATCTATTGCTTACTCACTGTAAGCAGGTTTACTGTTTGAATCATTTTCCATATTGTTTAGAAATTTGGAAGTAATTTTCAAATGACCATTTCTGAAATGATACAGGCACTTTATATTAAAATATACTACTGACTGAATTATCAAGTGATTTGAGTTCATACATAGACACTAAGACTAAATGTCTTTGCTTTGCGTATGCAGCTTATCTGAATGTGCACTAGTTGATTTGATTTATCTTTGGACGGGGCTGTTAGATGTAAGGAGGAATGTCCGGCTGAACTATTACCTTCAATTAGACATTTGATAGTGAACAGTAATGGTTTATAATTTTAAGACTGTGCCAATGTCCAAATTCAAGGTTAGCTCAATATTAGAAAATGTCAGTGTGGTTTGAAAGCTTTGTGTCATGTTACTATAATTTGGGGACATCATTGCCAACCAGCTACTCATCGCCAACTTTTCTGTTCAAAATGACCATCTGGTTGCTACACTCAATTCTAAATACTGTTAACTACAGCTGTAGGTCGGGCCATTCGATTGGGCACGAAGTTGACGTATGTTTTTAAAGAGAATACAATATATTGCGGAACTAATCAAAATTTTAGGTAATGTTAATGTTTTTCGCAGCAAAACTTCGAAGACTATTACCTCTTAGCAAAGCTGGCTTTATAAAAATAAGATTGTTTAATTCGCCCATGCCAGGGCTCCTCCATATAAAGTAAGAAAATAATGGGTAGGAAGGGAATCTCGAGTGCAAAGTTTAGAAAGAATGAGCTTTTTGCCAGTGTGGGCTATATATTTACTCAAGCGGGCTACATGAGTTTGATTAGTTTGAGAATTATTTATTTCAAAATTGCTCTTAGGACTTCTAGCCTGCTGAAGGGGGCAAATTATGGCCTCAAATAGGGGACTCCCGCGATATTCAAACCAGAATATAGGTGAGTCCTACTACATTAGTTTGTGTTACTGCTTTGCTGCTACATATTTTAATTGAGGATGTGTATATTGTATACACTTATATACAAGGAGGGAATGGTTTATACTTTATTACAATGGACACTCCACGGCCTCCTACGCTAATGGGAAGGACCTTCTAGGTCCTCCTCACCACCCCAACTGTTGCTTCGGTCACCGAACGTTCTGCCTGAGTTCATCTCCCACATTGCAAGCTCATTCGACAAGCC
>NW_025195620.1:0-4486 GCF_004010195.1 Chiloscyllium plagiosum
GTTGGTGTCTTAGTGGGTTTTATCAGTGTTTTACCATTGTTTTATCTTTGGTTTTACCTGATTTACCTATACTTTTACGCCGCGAGCGGTTTTATCGTTTTACCGTTGTTTGAGCGTTACTCGGACTCGGCCGGCTAATACGACCTTTTCCTGTGAAAGATACGAGACGGCTGTTGACCTTTTCGGTCTGCGAGAAACAAATTTGGTTGAGGCGTGTATGGCCGATTCCAGAATATCCGGTTGGGTGGGAGACCGGGTAAACAACCGCCCCGCACGGTGGCTATTGGCGGCCCCGTGTGCAAAATGTGCCAGCCTAATCCAAAATATTCAATCCGTCTCAACCCAAACACAGACGGATGAGACCTTAAGAATTATTCCGGCTAGGCTATCCTCGGGCAGGCACGGGGATGCTGTAGAAATAGTCCAGAATAACCAGGACATTATTCGAGTGGAAGGATTGATAGAGAAGGTCCCTCTTAAATCAGGTCCAATCAACAGCCGGACAGTTTTTAACTCGAATTTTAAAGGACCTTATGATTTTAGTCGAAGTGGAGTTGTAGAGAGACAAGATGAGGGAGACAAGGGAAGGATTGTTCACCCAGTAATTAGAGAAACCGGTAAATTGGATATTATAATTAATTACCCGATAGAGGATTTTAAGTGTAGTTATTGTAGTAATATTTACAATACTACGGGGCTATTTAGAAACCATTTAAAAGTATGTCGAGGGATAAAGTCGGTTAGGGTAAGGTGCAATAAATGCAGATGGGAGGGGAGCTACCAGGCAGTAGCGTGCCATTACCCTAAATGTAGAGGGGAGGTGGAAAGTGCAGGAGTGAGTAATATAGAGAATAGGGATGAGGAAGAAAGGGTAGAGAATCTTTATCAATGTGAGCTTTGCCCATCTAAATTCAAAACCGCTAGAGGTCTGGGGCAGCATGAGAGGCATGCACACCCGAGTCTAAGGAACGAGAAAAGGAAAAGGGGGAGATAGAACAGAAGGAAAGGTCAGATAGTAAGGAAGGTAATAGAAGAGGTGTGTGGTCCAATGAGGAGATTGAAATGCTGCAAAGATTGGAAGCGGAATTTGTTGGCTGTAGGAACATAAACAAAATGATTGAGGATAGGGTGGGGTCCAAGACTGCCAAACAAATTTCGGATAAAAGGCGATTGATAAATAAAAAGAAATCTAGCAAAAAGGATTTAAATATGGAGGAATCCCCTGATGATAGTGATAAAGGAGAAGGAGAGGACAAAGATAGAAATGAAAATGAAGTACAGTCCGATAGTGGAAGATTAGAAGATAAAAATCAAGACTTTACGAAAATCAGGGAACGATCAAATAGCTCAGTTGTAGATTTAATAAAGATATTGGAAGATGACTTGAAAACAAGTAAGAAAGGAGGTAAAGAGCTAGATAGTATTATGGATGAGGTAGTGGGGAAGTTAACGAAGAGAAAGGAAAAGGGAAGGAAGAAGACCAATGATAGAAATAATGCTACAGGAAAGGATAATGGTCGAAGGAGAGTAAATAATGCTTCACGGAGATATAGTACAAAGAAAGGTAAATTTAAAGAAGCACAGGTATTGTATAAAAATAAGAGACAATACCTGGCAAGAACCCTTATGGGAGCCCCTGTCAATTGTAAATGCCCTCTAAATGAGAAAGAGTTAGAGATGCATTTTAAAGAGAAACTAATGACTATTAATGATAAGAATAACCTAAGGGGTTTTGCAAAGTACAATAAATTAGGAGAGGAACCCTTGGAGGGCGCTCTTGCGGGTCCTGTGGCGGTGGAAGAAGTCGATCAGGCCTTAAGGGCGATGGATGTAAACACCGCCGCAGGACCTGATGGAGTGACCTTAAGGGAGATTATTAATATTTTTAACAGAGACAACCAGCTACTGCCTAGGCTATACAGTATTTGGATACGAACGGGTAGGATCCCAACAAGGTTAAAAGTGAGTAGGACTGTTTTTATCCCAAAAACGAGCAGCGAAGATAAGCTTCGAGATATTAACAACTGGAGGCCAATCACTATCGGCCCAATTCTGCTCAGATTATTTACGAAAATCGTAGCGGGTAGACTTAGCAAGGTAATAAACTTGAATAAAAGGCAAAAAGGTTTTATGTCGGGTGTATCAGGATGCGAAGAGAACATCAAGATCCTTGAGAATATTATGAGAGGCGCAAAGAAGAGAAAGAGAAATCTAGCAGTAGTATTTATAGACTTGGCAAAGGCGTTCGATACTATAGGGCATAAACTAATTATTACCGCTTTAAAAAGACTTCAGTTGCCGACATTATTTATTAAATTAATAACAGATTTATATAACAACAATTCTACCCAAGTTGAGGGCACAAAATGTAAAACTGGGAATATTCCCATTTTGAGGGGAGTAAAACAAGGTGACGCTTTGTCACCTGTGTTATTCAATATAGTAATGGACCCCTTACTATGTACAATAGAGGAAAAGCAAAACGGGATTTTCCTAGGGGAAGACGGGAAGAGCGGTCATTGTGCGACATTGGCGTTCGCAGATGACGTTGCTCTACTCAGCCAGACATATGAGGGGATGAGGTACAATCTAAAATTGGTAGAGAAATTCTGTAATAACACCGGTATGGAAGTCAATATTAACAAAACGAAGGGCTTTTATCTTACCCACAGAAACAAAACCTTTATATACAATGATGTAGAAAAGTGGAACATTAAAGGTGGGGATATTCAGTTTATAGAACCTGGCACGACCGATAAATATTTGGGGGCCAAGATTGACCCATGGGTAGGGATCAGTAGCGCGGAGTGGGAGAACCAATTAGAGATTTGGATAAAGAGGTTGAAGAGCTCACCCTTAAAACCCGGCCAGAAATTTGAGATTCTAAAAACATATTTTATCCCAAGAATGTACTTTTATCTAATTTTATCGGAAGTCTCTTTTAATCATCTTAATAAATTGGACAATATCATCAAAAATGCGGCAAAGGAAATCTTGCATCTGCCTCAGTCAACTACAGATGGGGTGTTATATACAAAAGCCCGTGATGGTGGCCTGTCATTAAATCGATTGACAGTTTTCATACCAATTTCGATCATGAGGAAATACGGTATAATGCAGAACTCATCAGATGAAATACTACATGCCTCCTTTCATTTTGAGGGTAGTAGTTTGAAGGAAAGAATGCAGAAGATGAGCAACTTAAAAGCTTTGAAGAGTATCTGGAACCCTGGATCAATTGTAGGAGATACTATGGTGGAAGAAGAGGATAAATTGGAAGAATTTGCAAGTTCGAACTACGCAAACTGGAGGACAGTGGAAGCACAGAAATGGATGGCCCTCCCCTGTCAAGGGGCGGGGGTACATTACTATAACAACGATAGTATCTCAAATACTTGGTTGAAAAGGATGGATCACATGAAAACGTCGAAAGTGATTAATTCACTGTTATTACGAACTAACCTATATCCAACAAGGGCGACGTTGGCGTATGGCAGGCCATTTAGTATGAAGAATTGTCGCAGATGCAAGGATTCCTCGGAAACCGTCGCTCATATCTCCGGATGGTGCCCTTTTGTTAAAAACATGCGAATAAAAAGGCATAACAGAATAAGTGAGGAGTTAGTAAATTACATCAAGAAATTCGGGTGAACAATCTATATTGAACCAAGGATTAGAGACGAGGATGGGAAATTATGGATACCAGACCTCGTCGTAACAAAAGATCAGCAGATAGTTATTGTTGACGTGACAGTTATGTCCGATTTTCAAATAAATTCCCTCGAACAGGCATGGGAAGAAAAGACTAACAAATACAAACATCTCGGGAAGGAGATAATGAACCTTATTGGTAGGGGAAAATTATCCTTCTACGGATTTGTGATGGGTGCCCGAATGAAATGGTACTCGAAAAATTCGGAATTGATGAAGACCCTCGGGATTGAGAAATATAAATCTTTCGCCCAGAACATTACCAACTTAACCCTGTCTTTAACCCTTGAACTCTTAAGAATCTTTATGGACTCGTAACAACTCCGTTCATCTTGCGATTTTAGATTTTTAGATTTTAAGATTTTAAACTCTTTTAAATAGTTTTAATGATTTTAAGCAGGTCAAATTGGCTAATTTTAGGTTTGGGGTTTTATTAATAAAGATATTGTGTTTTAGGTCACAGAAGTTAAGTGGTGGTGGGTAAGTGGGTGTAAATTAAATAAAGAACACGCTACAATCAACAAATGATGAGGGGATACCTAGTCTAGCGGTTGATAGCCCTCTCTCATTTTGTCCCTCGCCGAGAATTCTGCTTTACTAAGATATTTTAAATCTTTTAATTTTTTTTTGTTTTTTTAACCGTCCCTATTTTAGATCTTCTGGCTGTGGTTTCGCTGGATAGGGGTTTTCAATTTGTCGACGAGCGACTTTTAAAACTCGAAATGGACACGATCCATCATGAATGGTGAGTGCAAATAAATAGCCAAATGCCTCG
>NW_025195621.1:0-4487 GCF_004010195.1 Chiloscyllium plagiosum
CTCTCTCTCGCTCTCTCTCGCTCTCTCTCTCTAATGAAAAAGCAGTTCCATTGTTTGGTAAGACCACGGCAACCATTTTATTGTAGAATCTGATTTTTCTTCTAACAAGCACACAACATTATTGGTCCCTGAACAGAACCTGAACAACTTCGGATCAGAGATATGAAATGATCAAACCTCTTCAATTGAAGTTTTATTTTACCGTGAATAGATGCTCATTAGCTGTAGTTTTCGAATTCTGCTGCTTTCGTCAGACTGTTCAGCACGAGTACAAGTTTTCCCTGTCTGGGTCTATTTTTTTTGTACTGAGTTGGTATCATCTCTTCCAATGCAGGTTGTGACCTTCTGGTCCAGGATGTTGAATGGTCCTTTGCCTGGGGCATTACAGAATGATGAGCATCCGACACTCCAGACTAGCACCTGCGATGCAATTTCTTCAATTTTACCAGAGGCTTTTAACAGTCTTCCCGTAAGAATGACTGAGAAACACAGTCGATTATATTTCTTTCCTCGCTGTACTTAAGCCTTGTTGTATTAGAGTAATATAATGATAATAAAATCACATGAAAACTATATTGTCAATACATCTCTCCAATGTGTAAATTGATCTGAAGATTGTTGTTAGGAAGGTAAGTACGGTCGCTGTTTTGCACAGGACGAGATGAATGAATGTGGTAATGTGTATTTGGTGGAGTTGATGGGCTGATATCGGTGTGAATATTGAGAGTTTGACTGTTCTTCTTAAACCTGAACCAGTGATGAGAGCTAATTAAGGCCTCTTTTGAAGTATTTAAGACCATGTGGCACCTATTCAGTCCTGCACTGAAAGGGGTTTCAAATCCTGGAGAGAGACATGAACTGAGCCTGGTCTAGCCAGGAGCAACATTGTATCCGCACCAACCCTGCTATACGTTTCAAATAAAATGAATGCAATCTGAAAAATTGGAAATGAAAAATATTGCACTATTTTGGAAAAACTCTGGTAAATTGCTGGGGCTTTTACTCTGTACTTGGTTATCATTAATCACTTGTGTTACAGTGTCCATTTCCAGAGGGACCTGGCAGTAAAATGGGAGTATTTAACTCATGGGCCCTTGTTTATGGGACACACAGTTTATGGAGAGATTGGAGATGGAAGAACTATGAGTATAGTCATTGATACTTGCAAGATTAACAACATTAACCTGCAAAGAGATCAACATGGCTGCATAACCAGAAATAGAATGAAGTATAAATGAGTATTGTTCAGTTTGACATAGCAACATATGCTGAGGGATACTGTTTTCATTCTTGGTCTTTTCACTATCCTAGTTGGCAGCGCCACATTGGGCACCCGATGATTAGCCATTGACGCATGCACCAGAGAGGGAAGCTAAGATCACGTTTCTGCTCACTCTCTAATGACCTATACTGACAAGCTAGTTCTTGATGCTGGTGGAGGAAGATCAGGATTGTCTTCACTTGAAAAGTCTGTTGACGGTTGAAGACCCTTTTTCAACTGACTGTCTAAAATCCCACATGTAGAATGACCACTTGGGTGACGTGTTAGTGGTCTGGCAGTCTCTATAGTTTGTTACCCCAGCATGCTTCAACATCTCCAGGGAAGAGAACATTGGTTATCTTACTGTGAAACAAGTAAAGAAAGAATTTAGTAGTGAAAGGGATTAATGAAGCAGTTAAAGTTTATAGATGAGTGGAAGTGTTGTATCTGAATGAGTTCTTTAACTGTGGATTTAATATTAATGCAATGGAATTGTTTTGTTAGAATGAAAAGCAGATTCTGTGCATAACTATGCTGCTCGGGCTCAATCATAGCGAACATCCTCTGGTCAAGGCAGCTGCTGTGCGAGCACTCGGTGTTTACATCCTCTTCCCCTCGCTCCGACAGGTCAGTACATCTTACAGCTGTACAGTTAGGTGCACAGCCTGCTTTACTAGCCAGAGAGATTTTGTCATGACTTGGTGATGGGCTGTGTGCCCCTGTGGCATCAAAGGGTATAAAATCATCTCTGGTGCCTGATACTTGGTGCTTCAAAAACTTGAAGACTCTGCAAATGTAGCTATTAAGATGCTCGCATTAATAATAATTGCATCAGTAAATGAATAGTGGCAGCCCATGGAACCATGCTGCTTCTAGAAAAGGGGGGAAAATTGGGGCAGAGAAATATTTTTTAAAAATATACCTGATAAATGAACAAGGCTAGGAACATTATGGGGATTCTACGTAAAATACCTGCTGATATTTGACCATTTGTGACCAACATCTAACCCTGGACTAAAAACAGACCTCTGTTGAAACTTTATTGCTGGAACAGCACAGCAGGTCAGGCAGCATCCAGGGAACAGGAGATTCGACGTTTCGGGCACAGGCCCTTCTTCAGGAATTCACTAGGAATTGAGGGTAGGTTATCCAAAATAATTTTGTGGGAAGGGAAAATTTCACTCTATCCAAATCCTGAAGAAAGGGCCTGTGCCCGAAACGTCGAATCTCCTGTTCCCTGGATGCTGCCTGACCTGCTGTGCTGTTCCAGCAATAAAGTTTCAACTTTGATCTCCAGCATCTGCAGACCTCACTTTCTCCTAAAAACAGACCTCTGTTAAGCATCCTCTGACAATTGTACACTCTACATCCCTTTGTAGCATAATTTACCTGGACTTTAAAATGTGTTTTAATTAATGTCATGATGTGGAGGTGCTGATGTTAGACTGGGATGGACAAAGTTAAAAACCACAACAACGACAGCTACCTGATGAAGGAGTAGTGCTGAAAAAGCTAGTGCTTCCAAATAAACCTGTTGGACTATATCCTGGTGTTGTGTGATTTTTTAACTTTACTTAATGTGAAACTGCTAGTGCTTCTGATATACACATGCAGGTATTGTAATGGGAATTATAAAAAACTATGCATACCTTTGCAAGTGTAGATACTGTTTTACTAAGGTTTATGTATATACACTGCTACAATTATGTAGTTTATGACCTGATGAATTTTCTGCATTTGATCTATTCCTTGTTTTCTATGTCATGCAGTTTCTATTATAACCTGTTCAGCAGGGTGCAGCACCTCCCCTAAGCTGAAGTTAAATCAATAATCTGCACAAACCTTTGGCTTCTGAATTAATCTTTGACCCCGATAACATTAAATAAGATTCTTGCCACTTTTTGTTCCATTGTAATTCCTTTTCACTCCTCTTGTTGAAGATTTGTCTCTGACTCCTTGTCTATACTAACCTTTTCTGTGGAACCTCCATAATCAATGAACAAAGCATTTTTCCACATGGCTGTCATTGATGGGAGCAGTTGTACGGTATTTCACAAGCTTGGAGAAATAGATGTTGACTAACTTGAGCTGAAAGTTTGCTGTCCAAAGTTATTGGAGGGAAGAAAATGCTTCAGTAGGGTGGACAATTTCTCTCATACCTCTAAAATTTTGATTTCAATAGAGTGAAATTTTCCCTTCCCACAAAATTATTTTGGATAACCTACCCTCAATTCCTAGTGAATTTGAGAGGCTAGGAAATGAAGAAAGAACACGCAGTTCTATATTTTCTAATGTGGACAGATTGGACTAAGTCAGCATTTATTGCCCATCCCTACTTGCCATTGAGAAGGTGATGGTGAGTTGCCTTCTTGAGTTGCTGCAGTGCTTGTGGTGTAGGTACACCCAAAGCACTGTTAGGAAGAGAGTACCAGGATGTTAATGTGGTGATCGTGATGATGTAGTTCCAAATCAGGATGGTGTGTAGCATGGAGGAGTACTTGCAGGTGGGAATTGCACATAACACTGTTCACAATCTCAAAACATCTCAAAGTAAGTAATAGCCAATGAAGCACTTTTGTGGAGTAGTGACAATGGAACAGCAAGATTCCACAATGGCTCTGTAGTAATGAACAGGTAATTTTGTTAGTCTTACTAGTTGAGGGATAAATGAATGCCAGGATACCAAGTTAAGGATAATTCTTAAGTTCTTCTGCAAAATAGTGCTGTGGAGTTTGTCTCCAAAGGAAAGCTGGAGCACCTGTTTAACACCTAATCGAACAGACGGACTCTCCACAAGCATGGCCTTCCCACAGGCAGAAAGCCCTGAAGTGTTAGCCTCACTTCCATGCTTGCAGAACCTGAAGCTACAATTTTCACACACTGAGGAACGAGTGTTACTATCTGAGGTGCGGCTAATCCCTAGTATCCATTATTACAGTTGACAGGCAGTGGCAGTCCTGATAACAGACGAAATAAAACTAGCTCATATACAAGTATGCCAGAAAGGCTTGTGTTCAAGTCCTGCCTGCTTCATAAATGTGTTGTACAATCTCTGAGCAGGTTGATTAGACAAGATCTACAAGTATCCTTTCCAAACTTGGAATTGTGGCAGAAGAGGCACCAATTCAGTATGGCGGTAGATTCCTCATTTAAAATGAGATTTTTCATTTTTATTTGTATTGGTTTATTAGCTTGAAGTTCCTTCATAATTTCCCTCGGGAGCACT
>NW_025195622.1:0-4487 GCF_004010195.1 Chiloscyllium plagiosum
CTAGTAGAGCAGGCAAAAAATCAGCACAATCCTAAGAAAAAAGATTCTTGAAAGAGTATCAGATAAACCATAACATTCAAGGTTGAAAAATGTGGTGCTGGAGAAACCCGAGGAATCGGGGATGCTGCTTGGCCTGCTAAGTTTTTCCAGTACCACATTTTTCAACTCTGGCCTCCAGCATCTGCAGTCCTCACTTTCTCCAAGTTGATCATAACATTCAAGGCTATGGATCGTATACTCAAAAATGAGAAGAGTTAGTAGACTGTAGTTTTGGCAAAGCAGCCTCGATGGTACAAAGGGCTTATTATGTTCTGGGTGATTGTATGAATGTGTTACGACATGAGGTAAAACCTACCCCCACTCCCTCCCTCCAAGTTAACTTAAATCAGCAACACAGAAACGATTTACTCCATTCGCTAATCTGAAACTTCGAGACATTAAGAACTGTCCCATAAGTCACTATTTGTACTAAAAGTTAGCGACATTTTGTTTTTTTTAATCTAACAGCGAATGATAACTAACAAGTTTTTGCAACTCATTTATCTAAGCATACTACCTTCCCCTCTACAATACTGGTCTGATAAGACACCTGAATAAGATTTGCTGAAACATTCAAATTTCAAACAAAAAACCACCTGTTGAATGTTCTCTTTATACCTTCCTCTGTAGATTTGCTCTGCAGATTGGTGTCAATGCTTTTTTTCCTGTGCAAACCCATTCTCTAGACAGGTACCTCTCAGAGTTCTGACTAGCAGCCTACATCTGTTCGTCTTTTGGCAGTGCATTCTCAACTGTTCAATTCTTTTCCCCCTGGTCTTTTACCCCAAAACATCGGATCATTTCATGGTTTTGATATTGCCAAAATACCAATTTTAAAATTCATTGGGATTTGGTGTCTTGGGACATAGTGTAAACTGATTGGCCGAATTTGAATTTGCTTTCGTCTCATAGCAACCCAACCAGTGCGAGCTGTTCTGACCAAGAGTTACATTGTTACTTTGTTCTGGAATCTCTGTGCCTCTCGAAGTCCTTGTTAGCTTTCAACTGTCTTAAAGGTGCAGTACCACTTACAACAACGATTGCCACAGAAACAAATTCGTTACAAGTCAATTATTATTTCAGGAACGTGGAAAACTGAAATATTACTCGATGAAATCACAGAACCAAAAGCTCACGCGGAAATTATGTGTATTACTTCATACTTAATATAGCGCAAGAAGCATTCATCATGCAATATTTATCACACAGTTTACATTACAACATCTTGCCAAGGAGGCCAGTCAATGTGAATGGGTGATCCAGGAAGTTAGAACACAATGAAGAGTTTGGAATCGCACAATATGTTTCATTGAGGTTGTGAATAAAATATATCAAGTTGTATTTCAGCTTGATGAATCCCCATCAGAACTGGAAAATGTTTGAGATGTCACTTTATTTAAATGTGGAAATGGAGACTTGAGGAAAGTATTCAAACGAAGGTAAAAAAAAACACAAGGCTCTGGTAGGAAGAAAGGTATGAGTGATTATTTGTGGTGAAGGATGAAAGCACAACAAAAAATCTGGACGATGTAATATTCTGTAGAATACATCAAATTTGCAGGATTTATTTCTGGAACAACTAATGGGTCAAGTGAAAACAACTAGGTGAATTTGTCTCATAAAATTCTTCTTTTCAAGAATATCGAAATACTTCTCTACATTAAATATATCATTACATCTATATCATTAATGCACATCAGAATGAAGTATGCATACAGTGTGCCTTACGATACTCGACAATCCGAACCTCCAGTTTCAGGACCACCTTTCTTTTTAAAACTTTTGGTTTTCTAACAATGCCATGTCGTGACATGGCAATAATTCTTGCTTAGCCAACATGTAGCTCCGTTTCATCAACAATTTCGTCATTTCCTTTTCCCCAAACCAAAAAAAAAACATATTTGGTAAGTTCTGAAACACAACAACAAAAGCATGACCTATGCCACAGTAGAATGTAAAGCTTAGAACTTGGGCCGGCATGGTGGCTCAGTGGTTAGCACTGCTACCTCACAGTGTCAGGGTCTGATTCCCGCCGGAGGCAAGTTTTTGTGTGGAGGTTGCACATTCTTCTTGCGTCTGCATGGATTTCCTCCCAAAATCCAAACGATGTGCAGGCCAAGTGAATAATCCATGCCAAATTGCCCATACTGTTAGGTGCATTAGTCAGGTGTAAATGTAGGAAAATTGTCTGGATGTTTTTTTTTCGAGGGTTGGTGCACGCTTGTTTGGTCAAATGGCCTGTTTCCACACTGCAGCGAATCTAATATCGAAAAAGATACGAAGGCCCTTCAGCCTACCAAATGTATGCTGTCTATGTCGTCATATGCCATTTGTCTGCACATGGTCTATTTCTCAATTCTCTGGCTTTTCATGCATTTGTCTAAATAATTATTTGATGTCCCTATTGTATCTAATTCTAACATTTACTCTGGCAGCATGTTCCACGCCATGTCCACATGCTGTGTAAACGATGTTTCTTGCAAATCCGCTTTAATTGTTGCCTTAAAACTATGCAGCCTACTATGTGACATTTCTACACGAGGCAAAAAAGGGTCTGATTATCAATCCATCTAATCATTTTGCAATTCTATCAGGTTTTCCCTCTGAAACTCTTGAGGTCCTCAATACAAATACATCCCTCTTCTAATGATAACTGATGGATTGTGATCCGTGAAATATCCTAGTTACCCTATCGCACATTTTACAAACACTACATATCCTTTACTATATTGTTGCAAACAGAACTGCACACAATACTCCAATGCGGCTCAAATCTTATATGCTTACAATATGACTGGCCAACTATCCCAGTGAAGGATGACACTAATGAAGGTAAGCATTGCATATTCCTTCTTTACCACCTTATGCAGTTGTGTTATCACTTTCGGGGGAGAAATTGTATTCTTCATCACAAAACAATGAAAAACGAAATCTGAATTAAGTTTGGTAATCTTCAAAGTCAATTCAATAAAACCTACAATTAAGTTTAGATTTAATTATAATGAGACTCGTTCAATGGATATCATGTAACCAGTTAAAATAGCTGGAAATAGCTACTCTAATTCATTAACATGCTTCTTCAAAGGAAATCTGCCTGTCATACCGGGCATGGTCTACATTTCACAAAAGATATATAAGCAATGCAGTTGAATCTGAAATGATCTTTGAAGCCGCTTAGGAAGTCAGTCACATGCGGAGATAGTTATCCAGTATAATAGGATTTAGATTAATTATTGAGAATTGAATTATTTGCTTTTAGTGTGTGTTAATATGTACATATCACCTACAAATATAAACACACATATCACTTTGTTTCTCGATCACAGTTAACTGTCAGAAAGAACATGTGGTATGATTAACAATGGTAGCCCCAACTGATTATCAATATTAAGTAATAATAACAATGTTGGATTTAATCATTTCCTGACAATTTTGTCATGTGAAATTTATTTGAAAACTATCACCCCTAATCTGGAAGTTGTAGAGCTCATTAAGCACGCGACATGGTTGATTTAGGATCTGAGATGTCACTAATATCTTTGAATATCTTTGGTCGAGATGGGCCAATATGAAAGTTTCACTTTTATTAAGATGGAATGCATCACTTGGCTATGGTTGGACAGAGCACATTAGGCTAAGTAATACCTGAACTGGCAAGGTTTGTCAGAACTTTAAACCCCATAAACCACAACAATCTTGTATGATTCGTGCTTTATTCAGTTCTGAGATTTCCGGCTGGCTGCCATTAATTTCAGATTAATTTGGATTCTTTAGTGTTGTGAATTTTAAATGTCTTACTCCAGGTCATGAATAATTGCGTATGCGTTTCCTGATCTCGCTTATCCATATGAGCCAAATGCAACAGAAATTTTTCCTTTTAGCAATTTCAGCAGAAATTGAGCATTGTTGAGACGATGGTAACAGTTTGAACATCACGTCACTTTTTAAAGTCCTCCTACCATATTACAAATGAGAAACAATTGGACAAACTGATCTTGCCGCTTTCTTTGTCGAGGAATTGTCAGCTTTGCCCGGGCAATACACTGATGCATGTTTGGTCAGAATGCATGTCATCCTGAAGCTTGACTTTAGACATTGTGATTGATTCAAGTTTCTGATGTCAGGACTATAACCACTGGCATCAGCAATATTGATGACAAAGGTTTTATTACATAAAAATCGAAAATCAAGAACAACTGCGGATGCTGCAAATCAGAAACAAGAAATAGAAATTGATGGAAAAGGTCAGCAGGTCTGGCAGCATTTGTGGAGACAAATCAGATTTAACATTTCGGATTTATTGATCCTTCTTCAGAACTGATGTCTCCTGGGTCAGTTTATATGCAGAAGATTGCTTAGGGGAGGGAATACGGAGTCAAGGAATAGAAACTGAAGAAAGAGAAGAAATGTTGAACGAACTGAAATGGCCCAGTAATGTGCCTTGTGAT
>NW_025195623.1:0-4488 GCF_004010195.1 Chiloscyllium plagiosum
GGGAAAGCAAATCTTAGCAGGACTTATACACTTTTTTTGTAAATATATTTATTCGCAAATTTTTTTTAACTTTACAAGCATATAAAACTATTGAAAAATACAATCAATAACAAATATCAGTATAATAAAAAGAAAACAAACAAAAACAATACAACTACTATCTCCTAACTATTAACCTACCCTCTAATACACAACAAACCCTAACACTGTGCAAAGCAACACCAAAAAAAAGCAAAAAAAAACAGAATACAGAACAGTTATGTTTGGCGCAAAGCTCCCAAACAGAGGAACAGGAGCATTGTATATATACCCGTATTAACTCAGGAGATCCCCTCCAGGGTTTGACAAATCTAACCATCCTGGTTAAACAAATGCCCTAGTTAGGACAAATTAGTTTCCAAATAACTCAAGTAGGGCTGCCATGTCTTATAAAAATGGTCTGTTGTGTTGTGCACCATGTTTGTAAAAAAAAGTCCAAGGGAATGTGCTCCATAATTAATTTCTGGCATCCCAGCAAGCCCGGTGGGTTCTCAGACAACTAGTTCATCAGAATATTCTTCTGTGCACAGTATGCAAGAATATTAAATAGTTTTTTTTCCCATGTCTGTCTAAAGATGGTAAATTCGGTAGACCTAAGAGGAAAGATATCAGGTCTACTTTGACTTCAGTTCTCAATACCCTCCCTATCTCTCCCGCCACAGCGCTCCAGTAAATATGGAGCCTGTGGCATGTCCAGAAGCAATGAGTAAGAGTACTTATACTTATTTTACATTTGGGGCACACTGAAGATGCTCCTTTTTTAAACTTCGCCAGATGGTCTGATGCCAGATGAGCCCTGTGCAGAACTTTTAACTGCGTAGCGCATGTCCTATTATAGATTGAGATCTTTCGAGTATTCTCTCATATGTTCTCCCATGTTTCAGAAGAGATCTCCACTCCCAGCTCTTGCTCCCAGACCTCTCAGAACTGGTTAATATCCTGCCAGGCCCTGCCACCCAGCAGGAGATAGAGGGCACTAACCGAAAGGGTGCTTGTGGAACGTAGCAACAACTTCTCTGTACCGAGCCTCTAGGGCTTAGTGAGAAGCATAGTCGTCTTCTGGATGAAATCCCAAACCTGAAAAAAATGGAAAAGATCTCTGCTGGGTAACCCGTATTTGCAGCTCAGTTGCTCAAACTTCAACCTTCAACTGCCACCTTCAACTTCTGGCACATGCTTAAGGTTCCCCAAAGGCATAGCCTCTGATTTTGCAACCTTAATCTTATATCCTGAAATAGCCCAAAATGAATTGATACATTGTATCAAATGGGGTACAGAGGTCATCGGGTTCGATTAAAAACAGAAGGACATCATCCGCATATAATGTAATCTTGTGTGTCTTCGATCCCACTTCCGGAGTGGTTATGTGAATGTTCTGACGAATGGCCTCTGCCAACGGCTCTATCACCAATGTAAACAACAACAGTGAGAGGGGGGCAGCCTTGCCAACTACCCCTACCAATCGTAAAATTCCCAGACTTCACCCCGTTGGTGATGACCATGGCCAGAGAGTGGCGATATAAACCTCCACCCACCTAGCAAAAACTCCACCTAACCCAAACTGTTCTAAGACATAAAAAAGATACGGCCATTTCACCCAGTTAAGTGCTTTCTCTGCATCTAAGGAAATCACCAACCCCTGAATCGATTGTTGCTGACAAACTTGGATGACATTCAGCAACCTTCTAATATTATTAGAGGACCTTCGGCCTCTTATAAAGCCTCTCTGGTCCTCTTTCATAATATGGGGCAACACCCTTTCCAGTCTCAGCGCTAGGATCTTGGACAGAATCTTGAAATCTGAATTTAATAGAGAGATGGGCCTGTATAAGGGTCAATCCTCAGGAACCTTCCCCTTCTTAAGAATTAAGGAAATATTAGCTTCTCTCAAAGATGGTGGTAGGCGTTCATGCATATAGGAGTGATTGTACATCTCCAACATCGGCCTTGACAGAATCCCTATAACCTCCTTATAAAACTCACCCGGAAGACCATCGGGGCCAGGCGCTTTTCCACTCTGAAGTTGCCTAGCTGCCTGACAGTATTTCCTGAACTGTCAAGGGAGCATTAAGGAGAGAGGACTGTTCCAAAGTTACCCCTGGGAGGTCCAGGTTCTTAAAAAAGGTCTCCAGTTTAGCCCTCCTGTCTTCACAACCTTCAGACCGATACAATTCAGAGTAAAAGATCCAAAAAGCGTCAATAATCTTTTTAGCATAGTATGTAAGGACCCCGGCGCTGTCTCTGATTGCAATAATGGATTGGGGAGCACGCTTTTTCCTAGTCAGGTACGCTAAATACTTCCCTGGCCTATCCCCATATTCAAACAGCCTCTGTCTAGCAAAAGCAAGTTCTTTCTTTGTGTTTTGTGTCAGTATTGAATTCAAGGCAGCCCAAAGGGCCTTGATCACCTGTAGCTTAGTCACCAAAGGCTGCGCAAAATGTGCTTCCTCCGCGGCTTTCAACCGCGTCTCAATTAGATGCTGCTGTTCCTCTTTCTGTTGTTTCCGGCTAGCCGAATAGGAAATAGCTAATTCCCTAGCAAAAGCCTTAGCAGTCTCCGATAGCATGGACGGTCTACTAGCCATGCCTGAGTTGATAGTCAAGAATTCCTGAAACTCCTTCAAAAAATATTCCACAAATTTGGAATCCTGAAGGAGAAAAGGGTCCAAACTCCTTCACTTTTGGCCTTAACCTCCAAATATACTGCCGCGTGATCAGAGATAGCTATATTTCCCAACTTTACAACTCATAATCGAATCCAGAAGGGCCGAGGGAGACAAAGAGTTCGATCCTCGTGTGACATTTATGTGGGTTTGAACAAAAGTGAAGTCCCTGCCAGTAGGGTGAAGACATCTCCAAATATCCACCAGCCCCAACTCCTTGCATAAGTCAACCACCTGCTTGGCCTGTGAAGAAATAGTTGGGGGCCCACAAGGCATCCTGTCCACTGTTGGATCCAAAAGACAATTAAAATCCTCCCCCACCATAATAATGTGCCATGTTCCAAAAGCACTCAACTTGGAGAAAGCACTAATCAAACATTTGAGGGGATGTGCCAGAGGACAGTAGACGTTTAAAATGCCATATTCCTCCCCATGTATCAGGGCTTTAAGTATCACAAACCGTCCCTGCTCATCTTTCACCTGCTCTAATACTGTGAACGGAAGGCTTTTCTGGATAAGTACTGCCACTCCCCTACTTTTAGTAGTAAAGGATGAAAAGAATACCCGGTCATAACCCCCCCTGTTGTAATTTCAGGTATTCCCCATCATCAAGATGGGTTTCCTGCAACAAAGTGATATCAACCCTATCCCTCTTAAGGCTAGAAAGTACTTTTTTTTTCCTTTTAACAGGCGAATGACTTCCCTTAATGTTCCAGGCGCACCATTTAATAAGACACTTAGCCATATCCCCTTTCAGACACCCTTGCTTGTGACTAAAAGAGCAGGAGAACAAACAAAAAGGGGGAGAGACAACAAAGAACATCCACAAAATTTCCCATCAGAAAATCCAGTTATTTTAAAAAAAAGGAACACCTTATTCCAAAGTCTGTCTTCTCTCTCTCTTTCCCCCCACCCTTTCCAAAAAGGAAATTATTAGGGAGAAAGAAAGGAATAAAAAAAAGGAAGGGAAAACATGGGGAAAGATAGAAAAGAGAACAAACATTAACCATATTCTTCAGGCCAATCCGTCTATTTTAAAGTGTCCACAAAGTTTTTAGCCATATCCGCCAAGTCAGATGTATAAACCGAGTCCTCACGGCTGAAACGAAGTACTGCGGGGTATCTCATGGAGTACTGGATGCCCAGGTTCTTCAGCCTCCTTTTTAACTTCATCGAAGGACTTTCTCTTTCAAATTACAGCTGATGAAAAATCCTGGAAAAACATGATTTTTGACCCCTTGTACAGCAGTGCCTGCAGATCTTTTCCCAGGGATCTGGAAGCTTCTGTGACTTTTTGCTTGTCCTTCTATGAATGGAAGTGCACTAGGACAGAGCAGGGGTGCTGCACCGGCCCTGACCTGTGCACCTTAACCTGATACGCCCTTTCAATCTGAAGCCTACTGGACTCTATGTGAAGGCCCAAAAACTTCGGCAGCCAGCTTTCAAAGAAGCTGACTGGCTGCTCACCTTCAGGGAGCCCAACAATTCGGAGATTTATCCTACGACCTCGATTTTTGAGGTCGGCGATATGATTTCACAAGACCCGCACCTCTTGCTCCAGCACCTGGATCTGACTGGATGAGGTCTCCATCACAGCTTCCGAGGACTTAGTTCGACCCTCCACCCCTTCCAGCCTCTTCCCGAGGCCCTGGATCTCCTGCTCATGCTTCTGCAGCGTGGATGTGATAGGTTGGACCTGGGCACGAATCTCCCCAGATTTCCTCAATCGCAGCCACAACTTTCAAGGTAAGTCTCTCCATCACTACAGTCAATTCCTGTCAGTCTG
>NW_025195624.1:0-4488 GCF_004010195.1 Chiloscyllium plagiosum
CGATTAGATTCCAGTCTGGAACTCCCTCCCGGGTGTGTGGTTTTTCGTTATAAATCCCGAAGTGTTGGTTCGATTCCAGTTGGGTTTAAGCAAAGCTGAAGCCAGCATTGGCCTGTGAGCTACAACAACAACTTTGATTCATCAAGCGCCGTCCACGCACATTTATTTGAATCCTCTGTCCGCGGGTGATGGAGAAGGGACCTGCCGGGTATGGGAGGAGAGGGTGCCGTAACTGCCCATCTCCCTCCCCCCCCCCCCCCCCCATCCGAGTTCCGGCTCAGGGGTATTCCTGCGGGGGTAGTATGTCTTCGTCCTTGGGGACCAGCCTGTTTGTGAGGACAATGCCGAACCTCTCCTTGAGGACCCAGGGTATCTCCTCGTCCGTCAGCTCCCTCGTGGCCTTGCGGTCACCGTCGGCACTGAACTCTGTCTCGATGAGGCGCCGCCCCATGTAGGTGATCAGCCCACCGGGCAGGTGGAGGCAGCAGAAGGACTTGCGGGCGAAGATGGAGCTGGCGGAGGTTTGGTGGTAATGGCACATGGCCCTGAAGTCACCCCAGGCCCGGAGCTCTGTGCTGAAGGTGTAGAGGGTGGCGTCCGGTTGGTCTGTCGGCCCTGGGCTGGAGAGCGGGTAGCGCCGCAGCCGCCAGTCCCCCCCGCCCCTCGCCAGCTGGAGGTGGAACAGCCCGTTCTCCTGGCGTTCCAGGTGGCCGTCCTCCAGGGGCAGGGGCCAGCGAAAGGAGTTCCCGAACCCCACGTCGCAGAGCCAGCCACGGTGCCCGCCCTCACCGACCGTCACCAGCAGGAGGAGGTGGTCTTTGGGTGGGCCCAGGCACTGGGTGACGGAGTTGCGGACCCGGCCGGACACCAGCTGGACCTGGTAGCCCAGGGCTTGCAGGAGCCAGGAGAAGAGGCCATTCAGCTCGTAACAGAAGCCACCCCGCTTCTGGATCACCACTTTCTGGTACACCGCGGGCAGAATCAACTCAATGCGCTCCCCGCAGTGGATGGCCAGGCTGCCAAAGGGCACTGCCAGGAGGTGCTGCCGGTGGATAGCCTTGAGATTCTCCAGTGATGGCTCGGTCGCTCCCCCGTAGCCAATACGGGACAGGTACTCGCTGGCGTCCATTCTACTGGGAGAGGAAAGGGGGTAGGTCACAGAGTCGCCGAGAGATGCGGGCCCTTCGGCCCAACCCGTCCGTGCCGATCCCAGATACCCTTAACCCAATCTGGTCCCACTCGCCAGGACTTGGCCTATACCCCCTTCCTCTTCATGTCCCCTTCCAGATGCCTTTTAAGTGCCACAACTGTACCCTTTCACAGGTGCGCCATCTGCCTGGTTGTGTCACCAGCTGGTACGGCCAACCGTACCGTTCACGATCGGAGACGGTGACAGAGAGGGGGGTGAACTCGGCCCGGACAGTCACAAAGGCCCAACCTCCCGTCTACCGAACCGATCTCCCCGGGCCCGCTGTCAAGGAAAGGCCTCCAGCGTTCTCAAAGATCCACCCCAGTGTTTTTTTCCACAACCTCTCTCCCATCGGGGAGACGCCTGAACCAGGGGGGTTTCAAAGCAGTTCCTACCCTCCTGTTGTTAGGAGACTGAATGGGCTGTCAAACTCTCGAACATTCGCCTGTCCCTGCGTTTTGGTTTATGCCGCTGTTTACCTATTATTCGCTTATCTACGCCGCGTCAGTCTGTGACCGGCCTGTTTCGCTGGCAAGACGTTACACATGACGATAAACTCAATCCAGTTCACCTCACATAATGTGGCAGGGGAACGAGACGGGAATACTACTGGACGGTGAAGTCAGTAAGGATAACCGAGTTCGCGTCGCCAAGGGGAGGAGTAGGCAGAGAGCAGATGAACGCAAAGGAAATGGCGGTTGGAAATGCAGAGTACAGTGGGTAAGGTAGATAAACACAGCGGTGCCTGGGAGTATGATGATATTGTGATCGCTGATATGTTTGAAGGAAGGGCGTGTTTGGCAACTGAATGTTCCAGGATATAGATGCTTCAGATAGGACAGGGAGGGAAGTCAAAGGAGGGGGGGGGGAGGAGAAGTCAGGGATGATATCACGTCTGCGCTAAAGGAGGACTTGACAATCGGTGCAGGAGTAGGCCCATTGAGCCTGCACCGCCATTCAATATGACCATGGCTGACCGTCCTCAATCAGTCTCCTGTTCCTGCCTTATCCCCATAACCCTTGATCCCACTATCCTTGAGAGCTCTGTCCAACTCTTTCTTAAACGAATCCAGAGACTGGGCCCCCACTGCCCCCTGGGGCAGAGCATTCCCACACACTCTCTGGGTGAAGACATTTCTCCCCATCTCTGCCCGAAACGGCCTACCCCGTATTTTTAAGCTGTGTCCTCTGGTTCGGCCCCTCACCCCCCCATCAGCGGAAACACGTTTCCTGCCTCCAGAGGGTCCAATCATTTCATAATCTTCTTCCTCTCGATCAGATCCCCTCTCAGTCTTCGTCAAGTTGATAGACGAAGGAAGGGCTGTTGGTGTCATACACATGGACTTTAGTAAGACATTTGGTTAAGGTTCCCCGTGGTCGACTAATGGAGAAAGTGAAGTCACATGGTGTCCTAGCTCAGCGGGTAAAGAACTGGTTGAGCAACAGGAGACAGAGAGTAGTCGTTGAAGGGAGTTTCTGGAAATGGGGGAAAGGTGACCAGTGGCGTCCCACAAGGGGGGGGGTCAGTGCTGGGGCTGCTGCTGTTTGTAATACACATCAATGACCTGGAAGAGGGCCCTGTGGGTCTGATCAGCAAGTTTGCAGATGACACGAGGGTTGGTGGAGTAGCAGAAGGCTGTCAGAGAATCCAGGAGGATATAGATAGACCGGAGAGTTGGGCGGAGAGGTGGCAGACGGGATTTTTGGGGAGTCTAATTCGAGAGCGAACTGTACTATCAATGGAGGAGCCTTGGGAGAAGTTGGTGGGCGGAGAGATCTGGGAGTTCCGGTCCGTTATACCCTGTAGGCACAGGGGGATAGAGTGGTCGAGAAGGCATATGGTATACTAGCCTTCATCAGACGGGGCATTGAGTACAACAGCTGGCAAGTCTTGTTAAAACATTTAGGAGTACGGGGGCTACAAAGTCATGAAGGTGGCTCGAGAGAAGCTTTCTCAGAGGGTGATGGATTCGGTAACAAGAGGTCACGCGTTCGAGGTGACAGGCGAAGAGTTTAAGGGGGGTAGAGGCGGCAAGTGCTTTACACGGAGGGTGCGAGGTGCCTGGAACGCGTTGCCAACAGAGGTGGTAGAGGCGGGCACAGTAGATTCATTTAAGGTGTATCTGGACAGATGCAGGAGCAGGTGGGGGACAGTACATTCGGATTGGCTCAGGCTTGGAGGGCCTGTTCCTGGCCTGTAAATTTTCTTTGCTCTCAACTCAATCCACTACATCCTCCGGCAGCTCATTCCACACACCCTCTGCGTGAAAAACGTTGCCCCTTCGTTCCCTTTTATATCTTTCCCCTCTCACCCTAAACCTTTGTCCCTCTAGTTCTGGGCTCCCCCACCCCAGGGGGGAAAAGACTCTGACTATTTACCCTATCCATGCCCCCCCGTCACGATTTCATACACCCCTCAGCCTCCGACGCTCCAGGGAAAACAGCCCCAGCCTGTTCAGCCTCTCCCTGTAGCTCAGACCCTCCAACACTGGCCAACATCCTTGTAAATCTTTTCTGAGCCCTTTCACAACATCTTTCCGATAGGGAGGAGACCAGAATTGCACGCAATATTCCAACAGTGGCCCTAACCGATGTCCTGTACAGCCACAACGTGACCTCCCAACTCCTGTACTCAATACTCTGACCAATAAAGGAAAGCATACCAAACGCCGCCTTCACTATCCTATCCACCTGGGACTCCACTTTCAAGGAGCTATGAACCTGCACTCCAAGGTCTCTTTGTTCAGCAACGTCAGCGCAGTGGGGGTGGCAAAGTCCCCTTTTCCCAGCGCCACCCCTCCCTTCATCTGGTCAACAGGAAGGAGGTAACTTGGAGCCAATTTCCCAAGGATCTGGAGTCATCCATAGCCCTAAACCATGAGGAAATGGTGCCCAATGTTCATTGGTGGAGGGATGATGGGTGTCACACAAAGAATCAGTGTGCCCTGCAGCCATCCTTTCCCCCTCTCGGTGGGATTAAGGCAGTCTGTGGTTGTCATTTGTAGCTCCCCATCTGCCAGACCACCCCCCCGGAACCATTCAGCTACCAGCCCTCTTCCACAGTCAGGCCCCTCACACATTGATCACCCGAGCGGGAGCTGGGAACTTACAAATATCATAACTGTCAAGCAATGGCCACCTCCAATGAGAGAGAGAATCTAACCATCGCCCCCTTGACGTTCAATGGCGTTACCGTCACTGAATCCCCTCCCCCACTATCAACATCCTGGGGGTTCCCATTGAGGGAGAATCGAACCATCGCCCGCTTGACGTTCAATGGCATTACCATCACTGAATCC
>NW_025195625.1:0-4488 GCF_004010195.1 Chiloscyllium plagiosum
GAAGGGCTGAATGGCCTACTCCTGCACCTATTGTCTATTACCTGACCTGCACATCTTTTGGAATGTGGGAGGAAACTGCAGCACCTGGTGGAAACCCACGCAGACATGGGGAGAACATGCAAACATGTAGACTTCACACAGACAGTCAGCCGAGGCTGGAATCAAACTTGGGTCGCTGGTGCTGAGCCACCGTGCCCCCCCCCCCCCCCCAATGATGTGACATGAACCCAAGGAGTCGGTTGGAGCCATCCTCATGGGTTCTGAACTTGGCTAATAGCCTCTGCTCGGCCAATAAAATGATTAAGCAGTCACACAACCCATATTGGAGAGGGCAGGGTGGGACGTGTGTTTCAATTTGGAGAAGGTAGGAGGCTCTGGATGCTGTAATCCAGGGCAAACGCATGCTGGAGGACATTCAGCTCAGAGCGATGGAGCTGGAAGCCAGGCTACAGACACGTTGGGGCAAAATGGGTAAAGTTAACTTGACGCTTTATTCCGAAAGATGGTTATTCCCCTCCAGACAGGGCCTTTGGTTGGGTCAGTGGACAGTATCAGGAGGGTGAGAGTGCGAGTCAGGCAGGTAAGAGGGATCTGAGAGAGAATTGCAGGATGGAAGAGCTAACTGGCTGGTTACGAGAGTAAAAAGAATGTTGGGCAGGAGAGATGGTGGTAAGGGATAGAATAGTGACAGGGATTGTCTCTGTTCTCTGCAGTTGGCATCAGGAGGCCAGATGGCTTTGGTGTCTGTCTGGCACAAGATTTGGGAACCAATGTACTCAGGTCTAGAAAAGTGGAAAAGGGAGGTTGCTGTGGTGTGGTCCAACAATGTCAGGACAAGGGAGTCTTTCTTGAGAGCACATGAGAAGTTAGAACCTACAAAGACAAAGCAGAGCCTCAAAGCTCTGAGCAGCATGGTGGCTCACAGGTCAGCATCGCTGCCTGACAGTGCCAGGGACCCGAGTTTGATTCCACCCTGAGGCGATAGTCTGTGTGGACTTTGGCACATGGCGTCTGCGTGGGGTTAGCTCTGCGTGCAGTTTAGGGTGTTTCGGCTGTGCTAAAGTGCCCAGGCATGTGCAGGTTAGGGTGGATTAGTCATGGGGAACTGCAGGGCTGTTGGTTAAGCAGGTGGGTCTTAGTGGGATGCTGTTCAGAAGATCGGTGTGAATTTGATGGGCCAAAAGGCCTGCATGGACTATATGATTCTCTCTTGAGAAATGATTGCCCTAAGTCTGCTGTGACAGGAGTGGATTCCAGTTCATGGGACATCGACACCAGTTCTGAAGAAGGTGGGATTTGTGCTGTCTCTCCCCCCACCCTCTGTCCACCCCCCACCTATTCTGTCTCTCATCAGATTCTGTACACTGCATTCTCTCTCTCTCTGCTCCACCATTCTCTTCCCCCACCATCGGTCCCCCCAGTATTTCTCTTTGCCCTCATCCTCTGTTCCCCTGTCCATTTTCTCTCTTTCCCCCACCCTCTGCACTACCCCATTCTCTCTCCTCGCACTCTGCACCCCCATTCTCTCTCTCCTTAACTCTCTGCCTGCCATTCTCTGTCCCACTCATTCTTTGCCCCCAATTCTCTTACCCACCACCATCTGTCCCCCCAGTGTCTCTCTACATCCACCCTCTGTCCACCTGTCTATTTCCTCTTTCTCTCTCTCCCACCAGCCTCTGACTCTGTCCATTCTCTCTCCCTTCTCCTACACACACCACCCCACTGTCCTTTTTCATTCCTCAAGCCCTCGTTGATCACTGTATCAAGCCCTTCTAAGAGAGAGAGACTGAACTGGTGATGACTCTACCTGGGAGACTGGGGTGCATGAGAAATGGCTGATATTTAAAATTGAGAATACTTAAAATGTATTCAGAAGCATCGTTAAAGTCTGAAAACATGTTCAATTCCTTTAAAAAAGCTGCAGGCATCTTTCTGAAACTTGCATTGAAATATGCACAGTTAGACCACAATTAAGGACAGGCTGTAAGGGGTGAATGGTCTATTCCTAGTCTTGTGAAACTGGTTCCTACTATGTCGGAATAGTGTCGTTGGGTTGAGAAGAATAGAAACAAACATTTAGTTTTTTCCAATCAGATATCCTAAATTAATCTACTCCCATTTGCCTAAATTTGGTCCATATCCCTCTAAATCCTTCTTATTCAGATATGCATCCTGAGCCTTTTAAATGTTGGAATTGTACCAGCCTCCACCACTTCCTCTGGCAGCTCATTCCAAACACCTGCCATCCTCTGTGTGAAAAAGTTACCCCTTAGGTTCTTTTTAAAGTTTTCCCCTTTCTTTCTCAAACTATGCCCCTCCAGTTTTAGACTTCCTCTACCTTGGGGAAAAGAGCTACAAAAGTTGAGCAAAAGACAAAGTGCAAAATGAATAAAATGTCGACTCACAGGGGGGAAACTAATTGTGGGTCCAACCATTCTTTTTCTGCTATTGGCATTTGGACACTTAAAATCTGTCAGGAACACTAGCATCGTCACATCACCCTTTCTTTCGCTTTGACAAAGGGTCTTAGACTCGAAACGTCAGCTCTTTTCTCTCCTTACAGATACTGCCAGACCTGCGGAAACCTTCCAGCATTTTCTCTTTTCGTCACATCACATATTGCGCATGCTCCTCGGTGTCAGGAAGTACTGCGCAAGTTCACCGGTGTCAGCAAAATAGTACGCACACTCGCTCTCAGCTGAAAAGTCCCGAGACCTTCTTTCCATGGACCAATGGGAAGATTTGGACGACCGGAAGGAGTCTGATCTTCCTGACAAATCAGAGACACCCCATAGTACATGAATGCTGAAGTTCGCCATAAGCTTGGAAAGTTGCTGCTCCTGTCTCTGAATGAAGATTGAGTTTCACCAGATTATAGCTTCCTTCCTCTGTCTAAACATCTGTGAATACAGCACTCTCTTTTCAATTTATTTCTTTTCATTCTGGGTTTCGGTTGTTAACTTGCAGCAACTGAAAGGAAAGAGAGGGAGGGAAAAAGAGAGATTGGAAAAGTTGGTCCAGGTCTGTGTCTCAATTGGCAAACACATGGCAATTGAAGTACCACAGTGTGAACTTATTGCCTTTGCTGCAGAACAAAAAAGTAGAAAGGAGGTGTATTGTTTAAATGGTGATACATTGGGATGTGGGGAAAGTGAGGACGGCAGATCAGAGCCAAAAAGTGTGGTTCTGGAAAAGTGCAGCATGTCAGGCAACATCTGAGGAGCAGGTGAGTCGATGTTTTGGACATGAGCATTTAATCAGGAATGATGTGTGGGTGTACAAACGTGCCTCAGCGTCCTGCTACTCCAGTCAATGTCAGTTGTCAGACAGGTGGAGCAAGCAATGAGCGAGGCAAGTCGTCTATTACCAAGAGGAATTGAGTTCAGAAGTGGGGATGTCTTCCTGCAGTTATGGGGTTATTGAATGTATTCAAGGCTGAGTTAATCAGATTTTTGAACAATAACGAAGTGGATGGTTCTAGGGGAAGGCAAGACAATGATTTTAAGACCCGTACAGAACAGTTACACAGTCATACATCACAGAAACAGACAATTTGGTGCAACTAGTCCGTGCTAACTATGTTCTCAGGCTATTCTCGTCCGACTTACCAGTGCTTGACCCATATCCCTCTGAGCTGTTCCTATTCATGTACTTATCCAATGTCTTTTAAATGTTGTAACTGTATCTGCATCCACCACTTCCTCTGGACATTCATTCCACACACAAACCACTTTCTCTGTAAAAAGAAAAGGACTGGTGCTTAAAATCTTTCTCCTCACCTTCAAAATTTGCTGCCTAATCTTGAAACCCCCACCTCAGGGAAAGGACACCCACTGTTCAACTCACCTATAACCCTCATAATTTTATAGACCTCTGCAAGGTCACCTCTCAACCTCCTATGCTCCAGTGAAAAGAGTCTCAGTGTATTCACCTAAATGTAGGTATATTGATATCCAATTATGATGTGTTCGATGCTGGTGAAGGCTCGAAAGACCAAATGGCCTGTTCCCATTTCCCATTTCTAATACTGTGACCAGGACAGCAAGAGATCATAAGACATAGGAGCAGAAATTAGGCCATTCAGCCCATTACGTCTGCTCCACCATTCAATCATAGCTGATAAGTTTCTCAATCCCGTTCTCTCGATTTTTCCCTATAACCCTCGATCCACTTGACACTCAAGAACCTGTCTCAATCTTAAATATACTCAGTGACTGGCCTCCATAGCCTTTTGTAGCAACGAATTCCATAGATTCACCACTCTCTGGCTGAAGAAGATTCTCCTTGTCTCTGTTCTAAAAGGTCTTCACTTTACTCTAAGACTGTGCTCTTGGGTCCTAGTCTCTCCTACCAATGGAAATATTTTCCCAATGTCCATTCTGTCGAGGCCATTCAGTATTCAGTCAGTTTCAATTAGATGCCTCCTGAGAGTGGGCCTGTTAATGAGCATGAACGAGAACCTTCAGGATGAGATACAGCAGGGATTAG
>NW_025195626.1:0-1064 GCF_004010195.1 Chiloscyllium plagiosum
GAAACCTCGTTCCCCGGCCTGACCCTACAACAGGTGCCTGTCCGGAGGGAGAGAGAACGTGGAGAGGTGAGGGGTGTGGGTGAGCCCCTCCTCTCTTCCCCCTCCCCCTCTGCCACGCCACCCCACCCCCTTCCCCCAAAACCACAGGGAGTAGAGATGGAGAGCGGTCCCCTTGACCCGCTAGGGCCAGAGGGCAGTGTCCCTCCCACAGCCGACCAACTGGGCTGGAGTCCCGGGTTCCTTGGCGGAGGCCCGTACGGCAGGGGGTCAGAGTGCTCTCCGTCTCTTCTGGGCGCCGTCCAGGGCCTGCCTGAGTTCGGCCAGATTGTCCATGAGGCTGGCCACTTCATCCAGGCGTCCGGCCTGCTTGGCGTCAAACACGTAGGCCTTGATGTTGTCGATCTGCTGCCTCAGCAACTCCTCCTCAATCTCCTCCTCCTCAATCTCCTCCTCGTCCACCTCAAAGGGGTTGCCCCCACCCCCCGGGGACCCCTCCTGCTCCTCGAAGGGGTTCCCAGGGGCCTCCCCTACCACCACCACCTCCTCGAATGGGTTGGGGCCCTCACTCTTCTCCCCGGAGAGGCAGGCCCTGGGGCTCCTCCTGCTCCTCTCCTCAAAAGGATTGGGGCCTACGGTCTCCTCCTCGAAGGGGTTGAGGCATCCCCGGGTCTGGGAAACGCCGTTGAAGGGAGAGGCCTGGTAGGGCTCAGGCTTCCTCCTGCTCCTCTTCTCCTCCACGCTCACCTCCTCAAAGGAGTAGGCCTCAGGCTTCTCGCTCCCCACCTCGAAGGAGTAGGCCTCAGGCTTCCCGCTCCTCACCTCGAAGGAGTACGCCTCAGGCTTCCCGCTCCCCACCTCGAAGGAGTAGGCCTCAGGCTTCTTCCTGGTCTCCTCCTCCTGCATCCTATCCCACTCGTCCTGCAGCTGTCGCAGGTTCTCCTCCAGGGTGCGGGCCTCGCACAAGCGCCCTGCCGACCGGGCCTGGGCCAGGAAGCACTCGATGTTGGCCATCTGCTCAAGCAGAGGGTGGCCCAGATCGCGAGCCACCGAGCTGGACGAAGCCA
>NW_025195626.1:1668-4488 GCF_004010195.1 Chiloscyllium plagiosum
ATGAGGGGCATGGATAGGGTAAATAGACAAAGTCTTTTCCCCCCAGGGGTGAGGGGGTCCAGAACTAGAGGGGCATAGGTTTAGGGTGAGAGGGGAAAGATATAAAGGAGACCTAAGGGGCAACCTTTTCACCCAGAGGGTGGTGCATGTGTGGAATGAGCTGCCAGAGGATGTGGTGGAGGCTGGTTACATTACAGCATTTAAAAGGCATCTGGATGGGGACATGAACAGGAAGGGTTTGGAGGGGCATGGTACCTCTAAGTGAAAGGTAAAATGTTTCGGCGCAGGTTTGGAGGGCACTCTCTCTTCAGCCACATGTTTACCCGATGTTATTTCCGCTCTGACAAACTCAGGGCTCTGCTTGGAAACTCGAGCCTGCTACCTTTGAGGTCCCACTCCCCAGCTTCCGACACTCTGCATTTAGGACATCACAGAGTCATGGAGATGTACAGCACGGAAACAGACCCTTCGGCCCAACTCGTCCATGCTGACCCAGATATCCTAAACTAATCTCGCCCCATTCCCCAGCACTTGGCCCATGCCCCTCCAAACCCTTCCTGTTCATGTCCCCATCCAGATGCCTTTTAAATGCTGTAATGTACCAGCCTCCACCACATCCTCTGGCAGCTCATTCCACACACATACCACTCTCTGCGTGAAAAAGGACTGTGCTGTATTGTGCTTTGTTCAAATAAACACTAGTGGGAATGGGAGAAGGAACATTATAAAGAAGGAAGGCTTAAAGCACAGATTACTCAAAATAAAGGGGATGAATTAATCAGGCAAAGTGATATCGTTGGGATGACAGAAACGTGGCTGCAAGGTGACCAGGGATGGGAACTGGGGGGGGGGGGGGGAACAGACAAAAAGGAAAAGGTGGGGAAAGGTGCATTACTGGTCAAAGAGGATACAAAGGCAATATTAAGGAAAGGTATCAGCTCAGACAATCCAGACCACAGACAGAAATTGCTGGAAAAGCTCAGCAGGTCTGGCAGCATCTGTGGAGAGACGTCAGGGGTTAATGGATCGGGTCAGATCTTGGATGTAGAGTCTGTCAGGGTAGAACGGGGAAATACTGAGAGCCAAAACGTCCCGAAGTAGGGGTGGTGCAGAGACCACCAAACTGTCGTGGAGTTGTGAGGAATAGCATTAAACAGGAAATGAGAGATAAAGGAACAGTTCGAATTATGGGTGACTTTAACCTGCATTTGGATTGGGCAGATCAAACTAGTCATGATATCCCAGAGGAGGAATTCCTCGAGTGTGCCCAGGATAGTTTCCTGGAAGCAATACATTGAGCAACTAGAGAACAGGCCATTCCATAATGAGAAGGGAGTAATTGGTAACACTGTTGTGAGAGACCCCTTGAGGAAGAGGGAGCACAATATGATTGAATTCTTTGTCCAGATGGAGAGTGAGGTAGTCGATTCAAATCTTAATAAGAGAAACTACGATGGTGTGTGGCGTGAGTTGGCCATGAGGGATTTGGCAAGATTGTTGTGAGAGACCCCTTGAGGAAGAGGGAGCACAATATGATTGAATTCTTTATCCAGATGGAGAGCGAGGTAGTCGATTCAAATCTTAATAAGAGAAACTACGATGGTGTGTGGCGTGAGTTGGCCATGAGGGATTTGGCAAGATGGGACAGTGGATAAACAAAGGCTAACATTCAAAGAGCAAATGGGTGTTGTTGGAGCTGCCCCCATCCAGGGCGAGTGGGGAGTATTCCCTCACCCTCCTGACTTGTGCCTTGTCGATGGTGGGACAGGTTCAGTTTCTGGTCAATGGTAACCCCCAGGATGTTGATAGTGAGGGATTCAGTGATGGTAACACCATTGAGTGTCAAGGGGGTGGTGGTTCGATTCTCTCTTGTTGGAGACGGTAACCCCCAGGATGTTGATAGTGAGGGATTCAGTGATGGTAACACCATTGAGTGTCAAGGGGGTGGTGGTTCGATTCTCTCTTGTTGGAGACGGTCTCTGCCTGGTCTCTGTGTGGTGTGACTGCAACTTGCTCCTTGTCAGCCCAAGCCTGGATATTGTCCTGTTCTTGCTGCATTTGAACACGGACTGTATCAGTATCTGAGAAGCAGCGAATGGTGCTGAACATTGTGTTAACATCAGCGAACGTCTCTCCTTCTAACCCTCTAATGGAGGGAAGGTTATCGACGAAGCAGCTGGAGATGGTTGGGCCCAGGACAGGTTTGGGTGACTGTGCGGTGACGAGAGAGTTTGAGCAGAGGCTGATTACCTCTCACTCCCACACTCTCCGTCTCTCTGGAAACCTCCCCAACTACTGGGACACAAGTGACACTTAACTGATTGACCCTACTATTTCCCTCCCCCCATAGCTCTGGGCTGTCGGAAACATCGAGGGGGGTTTGGGGTGCAACTCTCTGTCACGGTAACACTCAGTACAGCCCAAAGGGATGCCCGTCACCAGGCACAGGAAGATCCCAAAACCAGGATCTGGGTGAATTAAAAGCAAGCCCTTGATTTGATGGTCTACGTCAGATCTGAGTGAGTATTTAAGGGACAGAGGGGACAGGCTGATCAGAGCAAAGGGAAGGGAAGAATAAAGTATCACACACTTCCCCCAGTCAGGGCACGCAGTGCCCCTCATCTGCAGCCGACCCTGTTGTGTTGTATACGGCCTGTCCCATAGCCTGGATCCTGTGTGGGAACCAGGACACTCACACTCAGAGATATACGCCACTGAAATACACCCTTCGGCCCAACTCGTACATGCTGAGCAGATATCCCAACCCAATCTAATCCCAACTGATAGCACCCGGGTCATATCCCCATAAACCCTTCCCAT
>NW_025195627.1:0-4489 GCF_004010195.1 Chiloscyllium plagiosum
ACTCTCTGTGAAGCTTTTCTATATGGCCTGCAGCCCCTTCCTTAATAACAGACTCTCGCAGATTCCCAGCAATCATGGTTAGGCTAGGTGGTTCCCGCTTTTAGTCTCGCTCGTTTCTTGAAGACAGGCGCCACATTGGAGGGTCTCCAGTTTCACTGGAACACTCCTTTAATCCAGAGAGTTATGGAGTATTTCACACAGTGCCACCTGCCACTCTGTGTCCACTTTTCTTAAAACCAGCTATGAATTGCTGGTGACCGGTTTACCCTTGGTCTCATCTGTTTGGGAAATGTCTTGTTCCTTTTGTTAGTTCTGGATCTTCCCTCCTATTACCATTTTGTTTATACCATTGAAATACTTACAGTATCTTCACCTGTGAGGAACGAAGTAAAATATTGGTATAAATTACCTTTCTGTTCCCTGTATCCAGTTCCCCAGTCACACACTCCAAATGTCTTGAATATACTTCCTGACTTCCTTTCTACCAAAGATCACACACACCTCTTGAACCCTTCTTACATACTTGGAAAAGCTCGTGCTGCTTGTTTTTATATTTCTTGCCAATTTGCTTACATCACATCTTTTCTTCCCTTTTCTTTGATTTCGATATTCATACAGTCTTACCGCATACAAACAGAATCTTTGGTCCAACATTCCATGCCGGCCAGGTTTTCCAAACTAAACTATTCCCATCTTCTTGCATTTGGCACATAGACCTATAAACGGTTTCCATTCATATGTTTGTCCTAATGTCTTTCAAATGTTGGAGCTGTACTTGCATCTGCCAGTCTTCCTCTCGCAGCGCATTCCATAAACACGTCACCCTCTGTGTAAAATCAATTGCCTCTTCCTCCCCTTTAAATCTTCCCTATTCCACCATAAACCTATGGTTCTCTGATTTAATTTTCCTATCCTGTGGAAAAGACCTTGGCTTTTCGCCCTATCCATGCCTCTCCTGATTTTGTAAATTTCCATAATGTCACCCCTCAATCTCCTACACTTCATCTGATACTAACTTCAAGAACAAGCATTTAAAGATCAGCACTGCAAGTTTGAAGCAATGTTAAAAGTGACAGGTAAACAACACTCAGCCCAAACTGCACACTGTTATTTGTTTTTTTTAAATTTATTTTACAATACTGAGGCAGCATGAAAATCTTACTATTGCTAATAAGCGATCAAGTACATGGATTCCTTTGTCTGTCGGCGGTGATGATTTCTACAGTGTAAATGTATCTCTGACCAGATCTATATAATACCATATGTTCAACATTTTCTCTCCTGGACTCCCTATGACCATGTGTGGTTGTGTCTTCTTTATCTTGCACTCAATAGAGAGAACTCCTTTCCCCCATTCACATCTTAATTTAAACTCATTTTATACCATCTTCTCGTTCACCACCGCTAAAAGTCTGTTTATCTGTTGTCGCACCCTCTTTTCCCTGGCACCTACCCCCCATCTCTGGCAAGGGACTAAAATGCCCAGTTTCCAATCATTTTTCTGCGGACGTGTCAGACTGGACTTGAAACGCTAACTCTGTTTCTCTGTCTCTGTAAATGCTTCCAGACCTGCTGAGTTTCTCCAGAAATGAATAAGCACAGCACAAATTTTCAATTAAACAAATATCTATGAATACTGGAAATTAAAATGCACAAATTGCTGTAGAAAGTGGGAGCTTTGTCGAAGGGTCACTGGATTCGAAAGATGAACTCAGCTTTCACTTCACAAGATGCAGCCAGACTTGCTTAGTTTCTTCAGCAATTTCTGTTTTGAACATTTTTGAAAGACATGTGTCGAATCTGCTCCAAGGCTCTGTCCAGCACAGAGCGCTTTACATTGGGAAGGGAAAAAAACCGCAAAGTGCACAAGTTCATTGGCTCTAAAATGACATAAGGCTGGCATCACTGACACGACAGAGGTCTCAATCATGACCAGGGAGAAAAACAGGGAAAAAAAGCATTCATTTGAAACACCTGAGATGGTATTATGGGAAAGGAAACGTTTCAGATTAATATTTTAATGTATCTGTGTAATGCAACAAATTGGAGGCGTGACGTCAGTGCGATTATGTAACTGGATGTGTTCGCACATCAGAAACCAGGTTAGGTCACTGAGTACAGGGCTGATAGGTGAATGGGTCTCAGTGTGAACTGGGGGAAAGTCAGAAGAATTGATTTGCAGATATTGCAGCTCACACCGCAGAATTGCGTTCAATCTCAATCCATAACTTTTCCTCCAGGATAATCCATGACACTACCATTATCATCAAGCCGAGTAATGGTTCAGTGCCGAGTTTGGGTGAACATGCCAATGTCAGAACCATGTGTATCTAAACCTGATAACAACCGATTAAAGCTACCGTACTTGGCTGGTTACATTATAAACAGCAGACCTACCATCTGGTGGAGAGGGGGAAATGATGCCAAGACAAACAGATAAGATCGAAACTCTGCAGTCAAGCCACATCCTGTCATCAATTTCGATGGATTAATAAACAACTTACAGGAGGAGAGGACTCCACAAATATCCCCAGCCCTGTCCAGCAGTGTAAAAGACAAGGATGGAGTATATGCGCCATCCTCAGCCAGAAGTGTTGAGTTGATAATCCACCTCACCCTCCTCGTGATGCCCACAGAATCCCAGATGCCAGTTTTCAACCAATTCGATTCGCTGCACGTGACATGAAGAAACAGCTGAACACAGTAGATATGACAAAGGCAATGGGCCCTGACACCATTCCTGCAATAGGAATCAAGATTGTACTGCACGACAAGCTGTGTCGCTGGGGAAGCTGATTCAATCCAGCTCAACTCTGACATCTGCCTGGCCACGTGAAAAGTTCCTCAACTATACCCAGTCCCATAACAAGGGAATGACTACAGTCTGACCATTTATCACGCCCTCGGTCCCGTCGCGATCATCACATTGGTGGGAGTTCTTTTTGACAGAGCTGTCAAGCAACACAGAAATAATGTGCGCAGTGTGGTTTCCGATAGATCCCCATGTGGAGATGGTGCTGTTGTGCAAATGTCACTGGATGACTGATCCATACCAGGATAATGCTCTGGCAGCTGGTGGAAGTTGAAAACAATTAATAAAATATCGAGACATAAAACCTGGTGCCATTAATATTGACCTTGAATCTAATGTCCATTGTAAACATCTGTCCCTTCCCCGATGTACTTTCAGGAAGTGAATCTCCAGTGCTTCCTAGTCTGGCCTACAAGTATCTCCAGACACACAGACATGTGTTAAACTGTACAATGGTCTCTGAAACGGCCAAGCAAGACACTCAATTGAATCAAATTACTGTGAGTTCTTAAAGGATAAAACCAGACAGAACACCAGCAACAAGTTTTGGAAAAGGGAACGGGAAACACAGTCCTTTCAACCAGACAGATGCTGCCTTCCTAATGTTTAAGAGCTTGTGACAACAATGATAGAGCTTTCCCACACACTGCACAGGAACATCAGGAAGGGAGCAGGGAATGAGACACTTTTGGCTTTTCCTGTTCTAGGTCTTGGAGACATGTTCAATTTTATAACCCTAGTTAATGCATTCTTCAGAAACTCATCAATTCCTGTCTTATGCTGCTCAATGATTGACCGTCCAACCCTTGCAATCACATAAGCACTGATTCTGCACTGTCATAAATACAGCACGACCTACATTAGTCCCACTTTCCAATACGTGGCACATATCCATGTATGCCATCACACTTCAAGGGCATGACTATTTATTAACGGCTGTGTGGTTATCTGTGCCAACTGCCGTCTCAGGAAGTGCATTCCTGACCCCAACAGCCTCTGGATGAAAACCAATCCTCAAATCCTCACTAACCATCAAACCCTTCGCTTTAAAATGGCACTCCCTTGTTCTTCGCCCTTTGACTGAAAGGAACAGCTGCTGTCTCTCTATCCTGTCCACGCCCCTGGTAATCTTCTCGTTCTGCAGAACGTCCCTCTCAGCCTTCTGAGAGGGCTGAGAGAAAATAAACAACCCGATCTGATCTACTCCATCCAAGGGAACATCCTGGTGAATCTCCACTGCACCCTCTCCAAAGAAATCACATACTTCTTGTAATGTGGCTCCCAGAACTGTACATAGTATTCCATTTGGCCTAACCAAAGTTCCACATAGCTCTTATAATTTATGTCTCCATGAATAAAGGCTATGTTTATGGTCGCTATGCTTTGTCAACTTGTGCATTAACCTGTTTAATCACATTCAGGGATATGTGGAGAAGCACCCTCTGAGCTTCCTAGTGTGCTGCTATTCATTGACTCCTCCCCTATGTGGTTCCTTCTTCCAAAGTACATCACTACATATTTATCAGAGTTACATTCCATCGGTCATGATCCACCCATTTGATCATTCCATCTGTATCTTCCTATCATATAAGGCCTTCCTCCTCACTGCCAATCAACTAGCCAAACTTTGTATCAAACGCAAAATTATCACTCACCCCAACACCTCCATATTCACAG
>NW_025195628.1:0-3028 GCF_004010195.1 Chiloscyllium plagiosum
TTTGAAGCATGAATATAGGTGATTCACAGTTATGGATGCATTCTCAAGCAAACGATGAGTTCTCTACTTTCCCCCTGTAGTTCAAAGATGTGTCGGTTAGACAGATTGGCCGTGCTATGTGGTCCATAATGCTTAGGGATGTGCTGCTTAGATGGATTAGCCATGTTAAAGGGATGGGAATAATTGTGGGACACTCAATGGCTGGTCAGTGTGAACTAGATGGAATGAATTCTAAACTGAATGGACTCTATGAAGCCTACTGCTTGCATGGTGGAGTTGGTGAACCAGCAGAGGATTATATCACATCATTTTAAACATACGAGGAAACAAGGTGTTATTCCCCATTTCATTTAATCGCCTGTCCCGAAAACAAGAGAGATCCCATTACACAGTGTTTCAGGACGGAGGAGAACTCTCAAAATAGATTAGGAAGTTAGCCTGGACCCTAACATTTTCTTATTTTAAAGGTAAGGTGCCGTGTTCCAGGTCCAATTCAATCCATCAAACTAATTGAAGTTACGAAATACACAGTGATTTGAACAATATTGTAAAAATATAATCAAAGAAAGATGAACGTGGACTAACTTAACTCTATTGGAAATCTGAACAAAACTCAGTAAATTATTTTACTACTAAACAGTAACTGTTCCAATGTGGGAACAGCTCATAAACACACCCTGGGCACAAAATTCAGAAAAAACAAACTGCAGGACATGCAACTCCTGCAATCCAGAAAGGAAAATTCAGAGAGAGTAGCAGCCAGCGACATGTAGACAGTGTATAACCCTGGTGAGATCCCGGCTACTACTGCTGCAAACTGCCGACTATATGCCCTGCTTCTTTGAGACCTTGACTGTACTCATTAAGGCTGCTTCTATTGTTCCAACTTTTAAAAAAACTAAGTTCTCACAAACTATTTACTCTAGTTGCTCTGGAAGATTGCTCGGTAACTCTGATTGAAAACTTAAATTTAAAAGTGTCCTGGATAAAATAATCCCTTAAATCTACAACAGACACATGCACAAACACACATACAGACACTCATATATGAACAAACATGCAAACACAGTACACAGTAGCGTCTTTGAGATAGAGTTTGGTAAACTTTTGATTAATAAGTGAATCAAGGATAATTGGGAGGAGTGAGGAGTATGTGGTTGAGAAACAAACCGGCCACGATCAAGCAGCAGAGCAGATTCGATGGAGCTAACTCTGTTCTCGTTTCTTATGATCCTAGCAGTGCTGATTTTTTTGTGAGGTTGGCACATTTTGCACAATCTCCCCGTGTCTGCGTGGGTTTCCTCGGGGTGCACCGGTTTCTCCCATAGTCCAAAGATGTGCAGGTCAGGTGAATTGGCCATGTTAAATTGTCCATAGTGTTAGGTGCATTCGTCAGAGGGAAATGGGTCTGGGTGGGTTACTCTTCAGAAGGTCGGTATGAACTGGTTGGGCCAAAGGGCCTGTTTCCACACTGCAGGAAATCTAACTTACTCTAATTTAATCTAATCTGATCAAATATATTATAAAATAAACGCCTTCTAATTAAGACTGAGTTAAGGAATTTTTTTTCTCGTTGCCGATTTTCACATTCCCAGGGAACAGTGAAGACTGGGTTATTGAAGGTATTCAAGGCTGAGCTGTACTGACCATTGATAGACAACAGAGTCAGTGTTTATTGGGAACAGACAGCAAAAGGATGCTCAGACACAATCATATCAGCCAAGAGCATTCTGAATGTTGCAGCAGGCCTGAGGGGGCGATTGCCCAACTGATGATCCTACCTCCTGTGTTGATCTCTAACCAAATTTCGCATTAAATGCCATTCATTCTTTCCAAAAAATGCAAGATTTCGAATTAATGTTCGCTTCAACGTAATGTCACGAATCACTTTTTAAGTTAATATTCACAGTGCATGTAGAATTATTGTCATTTCTCAATTGTTGTTAAATAACTGATGCTCGTACATTTAAGCGAGAAATTAAACTGATTGTTATTTAAATATATAAGAAGGCTTTTTCTATATGATTGTTCAATTATTTTTTTCAATCTAACTATGTAATCGAACAGACGCCAAGCACTTTCCAAATGTTGGTGTGACAATGTATTTACTTGAATACCGACAATGAGTATATAATTGTAATCACGTCTATAATCAAATAACATATTCTTTGTTCGAAATTTTAAAAATGTGCATTCTTTATTTATGAGTCATTAAATGTTGACAGGAGTTCGCATTTTTGTTCCATAAATATAACCTCAAACTCATTGTTTTCAGAGATGATGCAATTATTGTTTGGTTGAATAATCATACTTCACATCTTATGTTTGCGCACTTTATGAAACAGAGCAAATATCTGATTATTTTTTGGATCATAAACTCATCACCTTGCAATCATAAGCTTCGTTGAAAATGGATTTGAAAGGATCTGAATTCAGGCAGAGTGTTACTGAAACTCATAGATGCCTGACGCACTTCGTGAGACCCTGGCCTGCAGCTAAATGTATCCAGAGCACGACCACGTGATTCAGGGCAGCCATTCAAGCATTATTTCACAACAAATCGTTTGGACTCCACCTTGGGCTGGGTGGAAACTAGCCACCAGGCTATCAGTGGTCTCTCTGTAAGAACAAATGCTGTCCAAATCGGACATCATTGACTCGCTAGCAACCAGGCTTTACAAACGCATTTTCAGTCAGACCCTGGCCCAGAGAGCAGATGTATGGACATGGAGTGTCAGAAGCACACCACACAAATTACTGACGGTGATGACATCTGGCCTACCTCCCAGACTCCATACATCTGCAACCTTGACAGGCACTGAGTGGAGAAAGCGAAGACAGCAGATGCTGGAAGTAAGAGTCGTGAGGCTGGAGCTGGAAAAGCACAGCAGCTCAGGCAGCATCCAAGGAGCAGGAAAATCGACATTTCGTCCAAAAGCCCTTCATCAGCAATAAGAATGGGATCCATGAGGATGGAATGATAAATGTGAGGGGCTGGGGCTGGTGAAAGGTAACTGAGAGTGTGATA
>NW_025195628.1:3434-4490 GCF_004010195.1 Chiloscyllium plagiosum
GGTGAATCCTTGATGGATGTGGAAGGAACTTTCGGGCCTTGGGGGGGAGGTGTGCGCACAGGTCTTGCATTCCTGTGGTGGCAGGGTAAGGTGCCTAGTCAGGAGGGTGAATTGTTGGGGACCTGACGAGCACTACCTATCTTTTATCCTGTTTTCTGCATTCAAATTTGATTTTCCAGAATGAATCGCTTCACACTTTTCCAGGTTGAAATCCATCTGCCACTTATCAGCTCAGTTTTTAATCCTGTCAATGTCCCAGTGCAAACTACAAAAGCCCTCCACACTAGCTACAATTCTACCCACCTTTATTCCATTGACAAATATCATAGCCCACCTTTCCACTTCCTCATCCAAATTATTTTAAAAAAAACACAAACGGTAGAATCCTGCAGAACACCACTTTTCACCGAGCTGCAGACTGAATACTTCCCGTTTACTACCACCTAGTGTCTCTATGGGCCAGTCAATTCTGTATCCAGACAGACAGGTTTCTCTGTATCCCAAGCCTCCTTGCCTTCTGAATGATTCTGCCATGGGTAACGTGGTCAAATGCCTTGTTAAATCCATGCACACCGCATCCACTGCTCTACATTCTTCAACGTGTTTGATACTATCCTCACACACTTGCCCGTCACAAAGCCATGCCGACTATTTCTAATCAAGCTATGATTTTCCAAGTAATCATAATGTCTGTCTCTCAGAATCCTCTCCATTACTTTGCCCAATACTGATGTAAGACTGACTGGACTGTAATTCTCAGGATTATAACAATTCTCTTTCATGAACAAGGGTGTAATATTTGCCATCCTCAATCATCTGGCACTACTCCAATGGAGAGTGAAGACGCAAATGTGCAGAAATCTCTTCTCTCACCTCCTGTAGCAACTTAGGGTGTTTCCCCTCTGGCCCAGAGGATTTATCTATTCTTATGTTTATACTTCAATTAATCTATACTTCACCTGAAATTGTCTACTCCCTGTTCAACCAACTGATTAACTGCTTTCCATTTCAGGGTTATGTACGATGCTACTTCACTTAGTATGTATGGTTCCCAAT
>NW_025195629.1:0-4491 GCF_004010195.1 Chiloscyllium plagiosum
TGGAAAGATGCCAATTAATCTTTTTATCAGGAATCTTCCACGATTGATAAAGAACACCTTTGTTTTCTCTTGTCAACTAGAACAAAGTAAGGGGGGGAGGGGGGGGAATAGGCTGCTGCTTCTGAGGCATGCAACATTTTTCTCCCTCTATATTTTGAAACACACAATAATGTCAACTGAACTAAAAAAGGACCATATGCGATTTCCTTGAACATTCTCTGGAATGGATGATAATGGACTGTATGCAGGTGCATCATTACTGTTGTTGTACACAGTGCATTTCATTAGCAAAAAATATCCTAGCTTTATAATTTGATGACATGTTTATATGCGTCTACATATTTTTTTAAAAGTCGGTTGATATCTTCATTAAGGTGGTAAAAACAATGACTGCAGATGCTGGAAACCAGATTCTGGATTAGTGGTGTTGGAAAAGCACAGCAGTTCAGGCAGCATCCAAGGAGCAGCGAAATCGACGTTTCGGGCAAAAGCCCTTCATCAGGATTAAAGGCAGAGAGCCTGAAGCGTGGAGAATAAGCTAGAGGAGGTTGGGGGTGGGGAGTAAGTAGCATAGAGTACAATAGGTAAGTGGGGGAGGGGATGAAGATGATAGGTCAGGGAGGAGAGGGTGGAGTGGATAGGTGGAAAAGGAGATAGGCAGGTAGGACAAGTCCGGACAAGTCATGGGGACAGTGCTGAGCTGGAAGTTTGGAACTAGGGTGAGGTGGGGGAAGGGGAAATGAGGAAGAGGTTCAGAACAGAGGAAATGACCTGGAGAGGGACTCCCCGAGATTCTTGTAGAGCGTGGAGGAAAGCTTCAAGGCAGGCATCCTTGCAAGAGGATTCGCAGTAGGGTTAAAATCAACGAGGTAAAAGCAATGACTGCAGATGCTGGAAACCAGATTCTGGATTAGTGGTGCTGGAAGAGCACAGCAGTTCAGGCAGCATCCAAGGAGCAGCGAAATCGACGTTTCGGGCAAAAGCCCTTCATCAAGAATCTCAGGGAGTCCCTCTACCAATGCAAATACCAGGTCATTTCCTCTGCCCTGAAGATCTTCCTCATTTCCCCTTCCCCACCTCACCCTGGTTCCAAACTTCCAGCTCAGCACTGTCCCCATGACTTGTCCGGAATTATTCTACCTGCCTATCTCCTTTTCCACCTATCCACTCCACCCTCTCCTCTCTGACCTAACCTTCATCCCCTCCCCCACTCCCCACCTCACCCTGGTTCCAAACTTCCAGCTCAGCACTGTCCCCATGGCTTGTCCGGAATTATTCTACCTGCCTATCTCCTTTTCCACCTATCCACTCCACTCTCTCCTCTCTGACCTATCACCTTCATCCCCTCCCCCACTCACCTATTATACTCTATTCTACTTTGTCCCCACCCCCAACCTCCTCTAGCTTATCTCTCCATGCTTCAGGCTCTGCCTTTATTCCTGATGAAGGGCTTTTGCCAGACACGTCGCTTTCGCTGCTCCTTGGATGCTGCCTGAATAGCTGTGCTCTTCCAGCACCACTAATCCAGAATGATGTCTTAATTATATCTGTATTAAAATCGATGTGAAGACATGGGGTGAAACCCTTTTGGTAATTTAAACCAGACACCGAGAAAAGCTCACCTCATCTCGTAATCTGTAAAAGCATGAGTGACAAAGAATTACCAAATATCACTATTTATTGAAACCTATAACAATTTATTCTTTAACTCGAAGATAAAAGAGAACATTAAACATCGACTTTATACACTGTAATCATCCTTGTCTGATCAATTAATCTACCTCCCACTTTACAGCAATAGCTGGGTGATGAGTGGCTTGGAGAGGAACTTGCAGGGGTTGGTGTTCCCACATATCTGTTATCCTTCTCCTTCTAGACGGAAGTGGTCATGAATTTGGAAGATCTGTCAGGGGATCCTCGGTGATCCTTTGCAGTGCATCTTGTAGTTGGTACACACTGCTGCTACTCAGCATTGGTGGAGGATGGACTCAGTATTAGAACTGCTTTATTACTGCCAACTGCTGCTGAGGGAGAGGGTATTGAAGAACAGACAATGAGACCTCTCATTGCTGCAATGTCACTCTTTGAAACCTGTGACTGTCTCCCATCAGTATCAGTCTTGCCAGACCTCAGATAATCGGTGGGGGGGGGGGGGGTGCGGCGTGAAAGCAGATACCTGATTGATCCTCATGCTTTGCTTTTACCTGTTTGTAGAGACGTTCCTCAAATCCAGGGTTTTACTTGTGATGTTTTGTACTCCTACAAATATTGAGAATGTTCTCGGATACTGTCACTGACAGAGTCAGCCTCAGAACAAACACAGCCAGCATCTTCGCGCAAAGATATGGAACGTAAGAGAAGCAAATGAAAAAGAACGAAGAACAACACAGGAACAGGCCCTTCTGCCCTACAAGCCTGCTGAATCCATAATAAATCCTACAATAACGACTAAATATCGTGAAATCTGGAAATCTGAAAACCAGAAAGCATGTCAGATAACTCTACGCTGGTCAGGCAGTAGTGCCAACTTGTATTTGGACAGAACTTGTGACATAATGAGAGCAGGTAGTTGGCATAGTGGTTATGCCTCTAGACTATTCCTTTACAATTCTATGTTCTCCCAGGTTACCTCCAGAACTAACTTTGTCGTCAAGAGTGGTGATGTTAAATAAGGACAATATTAGTGCAAAAGTGAGAGAAGATCTGAGTGTAAAGAGATCAAGACATAGACTAGAGTCAGTTAGAGAAAAGAACTAGCAAAGAACAATCAACTATGAGGAGTAGTAAAATCGACCTTCAAACACTAACCACACTCTAAAATGGAATCTACAGTAAGAAACATGGGGATCGCAATTTTCATAGTTTATTCTAATGTTCATATTGTCGCAAAGCTGGTTCCTTTTCTTCTAAAAGCTGTTCCTTTTTTCAAGGATACTACGTCCTTGTTTCTTTTTCAGAGGGGTCGTAAACCGCTGTCAGTGCCAATTAAACTGGTTTCGTTCAGAAATAAAAACGTATTGAGGCCCTTTTTTTGTTTATATGTAAAAAGATGAGATTTCAGGCAAAGGGGTCATGCTTCAGAAGTGACCTGTCTAACGAAAGGGGAGTAGTTAGCTCTCCAGCTGAGCAGTTCAGTTCAGTCCAGAACTAGTTGGGAGTTCAATAGTGAGCTGTGTGGAAACCCACTCTCTCTCTTCTTTTGCTCTTCAGACTTCAACCTGTAAGCATCTGTTCCATTTATTTAACGGTGTTTCAATAGGTATTGCTTATTAGGTTTGTTGTGTATGTTCGGAACAGCAAAGTGAAGTCGAGTTTGGATAGACTGAGTTCTGTAGGGGATCTTTATGCTGTTCTTTATGTTTCGTTGTATAATCTTGTGAATAAAGTTTTGTCTGTTTTTAAACCTGGTAGTCAACCTCGCTACCTCACTCTGGGCAATTTTCACCATACACTTACCGAAACAAATTGCAAAGTTATGGTATGGGCTGCCTGCTTAGAAATGTTCTGAGTGGCGTGTCCATGTGCATAACAATATAGATTGGACCAAATAGATAATCAAAGATAGATTGGAAAGAAATCTAGGGGAAGGATGGCCTTTGTGTGCCGAAGGAAGTTAATGATAATATCAACTTAAAGAAAATGTATATCACCTTGTAAAGCTGAGTGGGTCTTTTTGTGAAGACAGGTGGCCAGTCAGAAGATTGGTTAGAATTTAAAAACAGCAAAAAATTCCGCAAGATTAATAAGAACGGAGAAATTAGGTTGAGAGAAAGTTGATAAAAATATACCAACAGACATAAAAGATGATCCAGGAATTTAAAATGGCCAGAGTAAATGAGCCTTGGTTCTCAAAAGAATGAGTCTGACAATTTATCAATGCAAAATAAAAAAAAAGGCAGATGATTTTTTTTCCTTTAGTCCACCCATTTTGGTTCACTCATCCTTAGGGACTCATACAATGCACATGGACGGGCATTTCCTTTTGTGGGAGAATATCGAAATAAGATTTAAAAGTAAGGTGACCATGAGAAAAAATGTTTTCCAACTCTTGCCTTAAATGACAATCTAAATTGTGTGTGTTCATGGGATGTGGTATCGCCGGCTGGACCAATATTTATCACCACCTTAAGATTCAGCATCATTGCTGTGGGTCTGGAGTCATATATCAGCCGGGACAGGTAAAGACACTCCCTAAAAGACATTCATGAACGAGATGGGTTTTCACAACAATTGACAGTGGTTTGGATGGTGACTATAATGGTCGCATTCACTTTTAAATTCCAGGTTTTTATTGAATTCAAATTTCACCATCTACTTTGACGGAATTTTAATCCATGTCCTCAGAACATTCGCATCCATTACGGTATTAGTCAGCAAACCTTCTCTGAACTGTAATGCATTATATTTCCGTACATAAGTGATTAATACAGTACACAGTACTCCAGATGTGATTTCACCATTCTGTTAATGTTTTGATCGAAGAAGAAAATG
>NW_025195630.1:0-4491 GCF_004010195.1 Chiloscyllium plagiosum
TACACACAGAAACTACCTAATTAATTCCCATTCAAATTACAGCAATAAATAGCTGATTAGTTTTCATTTTAGAAACCACATGAAACACAATATTGCAGTCCTGCCGTCCTGGGTGGGAACATTATGAAAGGAGCTTGTGGAGCTGTGGTAGTGTCTCTATTACTAGACACGAGGTTTCAAATCACACCTTCAACAGAAATATATCAAGAGCTATCTGAACGTTGATTAGAGAGTACCTAATCACAGACTGAATTGCTTTTCAATCCAACATTAGATCTGCTTTTATCTATTATATCAATAATCGCAAAACCTGATACTTATTTGAGTCAGGTTACCAAGAAATATATATTAAAAAATTCGCTTTCGCCACTTTGCTTTTACAAAAGACTTACATCTGTCCCTGTTTTCTCTAACTGGAAGAAATATGAAGAGGATTTTCACTTTTACGAAAAAAGGGGAGATGTTTCCCATATAGATTAATGCTTCTTCGTCTAACACTTTTTCAGATTATCTAAGGTTTCATAATAACGCTTTACTTTCGGATAGTGGGGATACCTGTATCTAATTCTGACGGTAAGTTCCTGGAGAATATTTGAAAATGTTGCAGAATTCAAGATTACGAAGTCTAAGTAATTAGATTGAATTTCTTTTGTTGCAAAGGGGCAAGTCCAAACAATTGAAACACATTAAACATTATTATCTCGTGTTATAAATTGGAAATAAAGTTGAAAACTTCTTCAGTAAACTAACAAATGCTACCACCTATTACTTGTCAGTCAGCTGATTGCCTACTTTATAACGAAATGTTGTGCTTCATCTAAATATTACTCTGTCCTTTGATCAAAGTGAATTTGTAATTGTTGTTCATTTTATGAATTGTCAGAAACTTGTTTTTATTTTTCCATTCACCTGTTAATTTTGACCGTACGATTGAAATGCATTGAAAATATTGGAGTTTGTTCGTCTAAAAATAAGGTTTGCATATCTCTCACATATCTAATTTCTTGTATTATGATTCAAGAATGTTTCCTGGTGGAATTCAAGTAAATTCCAAACATATGTTCACTTCAAATAAGATCCTTAACACCCAGTTATCAATCTGTTGTTAATGTTTCAGCTGTTTACATTGACATTGATTAGGTACTCATTCAGAGAGACCAACTCACAATTATAAACTATTTGCAGCATTATTGAATTGAAAGAAAGATGCAGACGTCCAAACATTTTTTGGAAGGAATTGCTTTTTCATTCAAATGTGTAGGCTGTTCAAGAATTCTATATCGCTTTCCACTGGTTTTCTTGTCGAGAAATCACATTTATAATTCATGTGAATTTTAATGTGTTCTGTATTTTGAAATTTATATCAGATTTAAGAAGAAAAAGAGGAGCAATTAACATGAAAACTTCAGTGAATAGAAAGCACAGTAAATTAAATTGACAGAGGCAACATTTAGTATTATCTCTGAATATTCACTCAAATATTTCTAATGTCAAAAGAGTGTGGTGCCGGAAAAGCACAGCAGGTCAGGCAGCATTCGAGGAAAAGCAGAATTGACGTTTTGGGAATGAGAGCTTCATCAGGAATCTTTTCTGATGATGGCCTAATGCCCGACAGGTCGATACTCCTGCTCTTTGAATATGCCTGCTCTTTTCCAATGCTACAGCTTTCCTCACTTTCTCCAAATACGTTTAATGAACATGAACTGAAAATGTTAACATCAGCAGTTGAACAAGACCAAATTGACACATTTTTTGCCATATTTATAGTGAAAACCTGTTTGCAAACATGCAACAAATACGATCGAACAACATCTCTTGCCGTTAGAACCCTTGGCCATTCATAATAAAGAATAACTATGCTTTGAACAACCTGTATAACTGCTGAACTGAAATACCAGAGGACAAAGATTGCATTTATTGAAGGGACTGATAACCAGATCCTTACTGTAATAGTGGTGAGTGATCTTAGGAACAATAAGATATTTACTGTGGTTATCCCACTGAACAGTAATTAGATGGTCATGAAGATCTTTGTGTGGCTTTATGTGCAGTGTTTTGTTTGAACATTGATTTCAGTAACATGGCGATATTTTACAAGATTGACAATTGACTGTTAAAGATAAGTTTTAAATGCAACATTTAAAAAAGATAGTCAGGTTTGTTTAACGAAACACAATTCTAAGGTTATGGAATCCCTACTGCGTGGAAACAGGCCATTTGGTCCAACAAGTCTACACTGACGTTCCAAAGAATAATCCACTCAGCACCATTCTGCTCTCAGATTACTGGACATTTACACCCCTGACTAATGCACATAACCTACACATCTCTGAACAGAACGTGCTGCTTAGCATGGCCAATTTACCTAATCTGCACATCTTTGGATTGTGGGAGAAAACCAGAACATACAAACTCCACACAAACACGTGGCCGAGGATGGAATCAAACCCAAATGCATAACATTGTCAGACACGAGTGCTAGCCACTGATCCTCTGTTCTCAATGCCCAACCCCATGCAAGAAGTGAGATAAGTGAGAAATGTGCAAAGTCAAATTTCAAATGAACATTCTCTGATGTTGACAAAGCATATCAATCTTACATTCAATATGAATAGGTGAATGGAAAACAAAAAAATAGAAACCCCTGACAAATCATGAATGAACAATAATTAGAAAATTAATATGATCAAAGGGCACAACAATATTCAGGTGAATTGCATTGTTTAATTACAAATTTGGGAATTAGCTAACTAATGAATAACGGGAAGTGACATTTGTTTACTTCACTGATGAAGAAATTGACTTGCTTTTCATCTTTGTAACACTGCAGAATAGCAATTTATGTGCCTGCAATGTTTGAATTAAGCTCTTTCCAATAAAAAAAATCAGTACAATCACATTGACTTCTCCATCTTTAAGACTGCAACAATATCAAGTACTTTCCAGGAATTTAGAACCAGCAGAATTAGTTGATTTGGTTGCTTGGGAACTCGAAGAGAATAAACAGCAGATTCTGTGATTTAGGCATTTAATGCGATTAGTCAGCTGAAGACAACGTCCTTTCTTTCCAAAAATGCTCAACTTCGAAAAATCCAAATTGCATTGTTATTGTTTAATGAGACATTACAGAAATGTTAATTCTTTTTCATTTGACTTAACAAAACGCAGGAATTTTACATGATTTTGTGTCATGAAAAATACTTAAATCTTATTATGATTAGAAATACAGTAAGTGTTCGCATGAAAATAAAATATATTTAAACGAATTCAACTATGTTTCCGCGGGTAAAATAAGAATGAATATGAACAATAATTGAGAGATTGCACACTATAATAGTTATTCGTGTAAAGAGCCGTAATTCCACATTCACAGCACGCACTGGATTGAATAATTATTCGGTATGAGCAACAACTGAATTATAAAATTCGATCAATGAATTTAGAAATAATGAGAAATCTCGTTTTGCTATGGGACTGAGGAAGATGTGCAAACAAACATGAATTATTGAAATGAAAAGTAATTGCAGGTCTGTGAATTTAAAGTCTGTGGTTACGGAGATCATTCAAATAAGCAAACATTAGACATTCATAATTCATGTTGGATGGGAAGTCCTTGGATCCATTGTGGGAAACTTAACCTGAAAATAAAGTTTCATATTGCAGTGTTGGTACTCAGAAACAATTGGTTAAATTAAATGTGAATCTCACTTGTTCAAAACACTTTCTTAAATAATTGCGCAATTATTATCATGGCAATGACTTGATAATATTGTTATATGAGCAATTAAAATGATTCAATATTTCAAAAATACTTTGCTGTTATGTTGATTGGATATTTATTAAAATTGGTAAATTGTGGAATTAAATATAGTAAATAGCTTTATGAATTGAAGAAAAAATGAGCCATTCAGTGATTATAGAAAAACTTTTTCTTCCTTTACTAAGAAATGAAGGTAACACAAGAAATATGAATTTCTACCAAATGGTTTCCTCATAGAGTCATGTTATTTTAATTTAGATGATTAATATTATGATCAGAGTTCAGACATTTGTGTCAGAATTTGGAAGAAAGTGAGCATGAAAGTGAGCATGAAAGTGAACAAATGATGCAGTCAATGACATTTGGTACATAAAGTAATTATAATAATTGTCATTATTGTGCAGTGATGAATAATGTTGGAAAAGAAAAGACAAAAAGAATTAACATGTTCAAAACAGTTCTTTTCTTACAATTAAATGAAAGCAATAAGCATTTTGCAGAGCGCGTGATTTGGAAAAAAACAGTCATTTAATGTGTTATATAAACTGAAACCGATTTCCATTTTGCAAAAATTGAGACTTTTCCAAATTCAAAATTTAGGTTTGCTGAATTACACAACAAAAATGGTTGTAATTTGAAATATCTCTTACACACAAATTTAAAATAAGTAAACTTAAAGATTTTTATAATGACAAAAAGTTTATTGTTTGCATGATTGTATTACAGTCAAT
>NW_025195631.1:0-867 GCF_004010195.1 Chiloscyllium plagiosum
CACCGTCCAATCACACCCACCCTCACGGGGGGAGACCGTACAGTCAAACTCACCCTCACGGGGACACCGTCCAATCACACACACCCTCACGGGGGGACACTGTCCAATCACACCCACCCTCACGGGGGGGACACTGTCCAATCACACTCACCCTCACGGGGGGGACCGTCCAATCACACCCACCCTCACGGGGGGACACCGTCCAGTCACACTCACCCTCACGGGGACACGGTCCAATCACACTCACCCTCAGGGGTAACACCGTCCAATCACACCCACCCTCCCGAGGGGATACCGTCCAATCACACTCACCCTCACGGGGGACACCGTCCAATCACACCCACCCTCACGGGGGAACACCGTCCAATCACACCCACCCTCTCGGGGTAACACCATCCAATCACACCCACGCTCACGGGGGGACACCGTCCAATCACGCTCACCCTCACGGGGGGAGACACCGTCCAATCACACTCACCCTCACAGGGGTAACACCCTCCAATCACACACACCCTCACGGGGGAACACCGTCCAATCACACTCACCCTCACGGGGGGAACACTGTCCAATCACACTCACCCTCACGGGGGACACCGTACAGTCACACTCACCCTCACGGGGTCACCGTCCAATCACACTCACCCTCACAGGGGGAACACCGTCCAATGACGCCCACCCTCACGGGGGAACACCGTCCAATCACACACACCCTCACAGGGGGACACCGTCCAATCATACCCACCCTCAGGGGTAACACCGTCCAATCACACCCACCCTCCCGGGGGGACACCGTCCAATCACACTCACCCTCACAGGGGACACCGTCCAATCACACTCACCCTCACGGGGGACACCGTCCAATCACAC
>NW_025195631.1:877-4491 GCF_004010195.1 Chiloscyllium plagiosum
GGGGACACCGTCCAATCACACTCACCCTCACAGGGGGACACCGTCCAATCACACTCACCCTCACAGGGGGACACCGTCCAATCACACTCACCCTCACAGGGGGACACCGTCCAATCACACTCACCCTCACAGGGGGACACCGTCCAATCACACTCACCCTCACAGGGGGACACCGTCCAATCACACTCACCCTCACAGGGGGACACCGTCCAATCACACTCACCCTCACAGGGGGACACCGTCCAATCACACTCACCCTCACAGGGGGACACCGTCCAATCACACTCACCCTCACAGGGGGACACCGTCCAATCACACTCACCCTCACAGGGGGACACCGTCCAATCACACTCACCCTCACAGGGGGACACCGTCCAATCACACTCACCCTCACAGGGGGACACCGTCCAATCACACTCACCCTCACAGGGGGACACCGTCCAATCACACTCACCCTCACAGGGGGACACCGTCCAATCACACTCACCCTCACAGGGGGACACCGTCCAATCACACTCACCCTCACAGGGGGACACCGTCCAATCACACTCACCCTCACAGGGGGACACCGTCCAATCACACTCACCCTCACAGGGGGACACCGTCCAATCACACTCACCCTCACAGGGGGACACCGTCCAATCACACTCACCCTCACAGGGGGACACCGTCCAATCACACTCACCCTCACAGGGGGACACCGTCCAATCACACTCACCCTCACAGGGGGACACCGTCCAATCACACTCACCCTCACAGGGGGACACCGTCCAATCACACTCACCCTCACAGGGGGACACCGTCCAATCACACTCACCCTCACAGGGGGACACCGTCCAATCACACTCACCCTCACAGGGGGACACCGTCCAATCACACTCACCCTCACAGGGGGACACCGTCCAATCACACTCACCCTCACAGGGGGACACCGTCCAATCACACTCACCCTCACAGGGGGACACCGTCCAATCAACACCCACCCTCACGGGGGACACCGTCCAATCACACTCACCCTCACAGGGGGACACCGTCCAATCACACTCACCCTCACAGGGGGACACCGTCCAATCACACCCACCCTCACGGGGGGACACCGTCCAATCACACTCACCCTCACGGGGGACATCGTCCAATCACACTCACCCTCACGGGGGACACCGTCCAATCACACATACCCTCACGGGGGAACACCGTCCAATCACACCCACCCTCACGGGTGTAACACCGTCCAATCACACATACCCTCACAGGGGTAACACCGTCCAATCACACCCACCCTCACGGGGTGGACAACGTCCAATCACACCCACCCTCACGGGTGTAACACCGTCCAATCACACATACCCTCACAGGGGTAACACCGTCCAATCACACATACCCTCACAGGGGTAACACCGTCCAATCACGCCCACACTCACGGGGGACACCGTCCAATCACACCCACCCTCACGGGGGACACCGTCCAATCACACCCACCCTCACGGGGGGACACCGTCCAATCACACTCACCCTCACAGGGAACACCGTCCAATCACACCCACCCTCACAGGGGGAACACAGTCCAATCACGCACACCCTCACGGGGGAACACCATCCAATCACACGCACCCTCACGGGGGAACAACCTCCAATCACACCCACCCTCACGGGGGGACACCGTCCAATCACACTCACCCTCACGGGGGACACCGTCCAATCACGCCCACCCTCACAGGGGTAACACCCTCCAATCACACCCACCCTCACAGGGGGAACACCGTCCAATCACGCTCACCCTCACGGGGGACACTGTCCAATCACACTCACCCTCACGGGGGAACAACCTCCAATCACACCCACCCTCACGGGGGACACCGTACAGTCACACTCACCCTCACGGGGACACCGTCCAATCACACTCACCCTCACAGGGGGGACACTGTCCAATCACACTCACCCTCACGGGGGACACCTCCAATCACGCCCACCCTCACAGGGGTAACACCCTCCAATCACACCCACCCTCACAGGGGGAACACCGTCCAATCACGCTCACCCTCACGGGGGAACACCGTCCAATCACACTCACCCTCACGGGGGGAACACCGTCCAATCACACTCACCCTCACGGGGGGACACTGTCCAATCACACTCACCCTCACGGGGGAACAACCTCCAATCACACACACCCTCACGGGGGGACACCGTACAGTCACACTCACCCTCACGGGGACACCGTCCAATCACACTCACCCTCACAGGGGGACACCGTCCAATCACACGCACCCTCATGGGGGAACAACCTCCAATCACACGCACCCTCACGGGGGGACACCGTCCAATCACACCCACCCTCACGGGGGGACACTGTCCAATCACACTCACCCTCACGGGGGACACCGTCCAATCACACCCACCCTCACAGGGGTAACACCCTCCAATCACACCCACCCTCACGGGGGAACACCGTCCAATCACACCCACCCTCTCAGGGGTAACACCCTCCAATCACGCTCACCCTCACGGGGGAACACCGTCCAATCACACCCACCCTCACGGGGGGGACAACGTCCAATCACGCCCACCCTCACGGGGGACACCGTCCAATCACACCCACCCTCACGGGGGGACAATGTCCAATCACGCCCACCCTCACGGGGGACACCGTCCAATCACACCCACCCTCACGGGGGGACACCGTCCAATCACACTCACCCTCACGGGGGGAACACCGTCCAATCACACTCACCCTCACGGGGGAACACCGTCCAATCACACGCACCCTCATGGGGGAACAACCTCCAATCACACCCACCCTCACGGGGGGAGACCGTACAGTCACACTCACCCTCACGGGGACACCGTCCAATCACACACACCCTCACGGGGGGACACCGTCCAATCACACACACCCTCACGGGGGGACACTGTCCAATCACACTCACCCTCACGGGGGACACCGTCCAATCACACCCACCCTCACGGGGGGGACACCGTCCTATCACACCCACCCTCACGGGGGGGACACCGTCCAATCACGCCCACCCGCACAGGGGGAACACCGTCCAATCACGCCCACCCTCACGGGGGGGGGACCGTCCAGTCACACTCACCCTCACGGGGACACCGTCCAATCACACACACCCTCACAGGGGGACACCGTCCACCCTCACGGGGGGACACTGTCCAATCACACCCACCCTCAGGGGGGACACGGTCCAATCACACTCACCCTCAGGGGTAACACCGTCCAATCACACCCACCCTCCCGGGGGGACACCGTCCAATCACACTCACCCTCACAGGGGACACCGTCCAATCACACTCACCCTCACGGGGTACACCGTCCAATCACACCCACCCTCACGGGGGGACACAGTCCAATCACACTCACCCTCACGGTGGGACACCGTCCAATCACACCCACCCTCACGGGGGGACACCGTCCAATCACACTCACCCTCACGGTGGGACACCGTCCAATCACACTCACCCTCACGGTGGGACCCCGTCCAATCACACTCACCCTCACGGGGGGACACTGTACAATCACGCTCACCCTCACGGGGGAACAACCTCCAATCACACCCACCCTCACGGGGGGACACCGTACAGTCACACTCACCCTCACG
>NW_025195632.1:0-2731 GCF_004010195.1 Chiloscyllium plagiosum
TGATTACACATAAAAGTGGATAAATCCCCAGGACCTGATTAGGCACACCCTTGGACTCTCTGCAGAGTCAAGGAAGTGATTGCTGGGCCTTTTCCTGAGATATATGTATCATCGATAGTCACAGGTAAGCTGCCGGAAGACTGGGGTTTGGCTAACATGGTGTCACTATTTAAGAAAGGTGGTAATGACAAGCCAGGGAACTGTAGACCGGGAGGCTGATGTCAGTGATGGGCATTTTGTTGGAGGGCATTCTGAGGGACAGGATACACATGTATTTGGAAAGGAAAGGGCTGATTAAGTACAGTCAACATAGCTCTGTGCGTGGGAAATCATGTCTCTTAATTGAGTTTTTTGAAGAAGTAACAAAGTGGATTGATGAGGGCAGAGCAGTAGACATGATCTATGTGGACTTCAGTAAGGTGTTCGACAAGGCTCCACACAGCATGGTTCAATCTCATGGAATAGAGGGAGAACTAGCCATTTGGATATAGAACTGGCTCAAAGGTAGAAGACAGAGGGTGGTGGTGGAGGGTTGTTTTTCAGAGGGGAGACCTGTGACCAGTGGAATTCCACAAGGACCAGGCTGGGTCCACTACTTTTCGTCATTTGTATAAGTGATTTGGATGTGAGCATTAGAGGTACAGTTAGTAAGTTTGCAGATGACACCAAAATTGGAGGTGTAACGGACAGTGAAGAAGGTTACCTCAGATTACAACAGGATCTTGACCAGTTGGGCCAATGCGCTGAGAAGTGGCAGATAGAGTTTAATTTAGATAAATGCGAGATGCTGCATTTTGGGAAAGCAAATCTGAGCAGAAAGTATACACTTCATGGTAGTGTCCCAGGGAGTGTCGCTGAAAAAAGAGTCCTTGGAGCGCAGGTTTATAGTTCCTTGAAAGTAGAGTCACAGGTCGATAGGATGGTTAAGAACTTTTTCAGTATGCTTTCCATGATTGGTCAGAGTATTGAGTACAGGAGTTGAAAGGTCAGGTTGTGGCTGTACAGGACATTGGCCAGGCCACTTTTGGAATGTTGTGTGCAATTCTGGTCTCCTTCCTATTGCAAGGATGTTGTGAAACCTGAAAGGGTTCAGAAAAGATTTACAAGGATGTTGCCAGGGTTGGAAGATTTGAGGTCTCGGGAGAGGTTGAACAGGCTGGGGATGTTACTCCTGGAGCATCAGAGACAAAAGCGTGACCTTACAGAGGCTTATAAAATCATGAGGAGCATGGATCGGGTAAATAGGCAAGGTCTTTACTCTGGGTTGAGGGAGTCCAGAACTAGAGGGCATAGGTTTAGAGTGAGAGGGGAACGATATAAATGAGACCTTCGGGGCAACTTTTTCTGCCTTGGAATATATTATCTATCCTTATTAATTCATCACCATTCGGTTTTACTGAAGAGTTCTGGCAAATTTATAAACAGGTTTCATAGGAACACAAAGAGGCCATTCCGCCCCTCGAGCCTGTTCAGCCTCCTGTTAAGATGGTCATTGATCTCTCCTCATTTGCCAACCTTGATCCCATACCCCTTGATAGTCCTTGGCTTAATTAAAAAAATACTATCTCAGATTTAAATGTAACAATGAAATTGGAATGGCCCGCCGTTTGAGGAAGAGAATCCCAAACCCTGTCACTCTTCGCCTGTCCGAGTTCTCTTCCTTTGCTCAGTCATCGGCGATCCTCCTGGTCTGGAGTGGCTCCAGCCTGATATAAAACGGTGCCATCCTCATCGTCGCGGTGACCAGCCATCCCTCTCCCTTCACCAGCTCCTCACCATCTCACAGTATCCTCCAGTTTTAAACATAATCTGACCTATTATTTTTACTTCCAAAGTAGATAATCTCACAATTACCAAAACTGTACTTTATCTACTAGTCTCTGGCCCACTCACTTAACCGATTTCAATCTCTCTGCAGATCCACCACATCCACTGCAGTTTGCCTTTCCACGCAATTTAGTGCAATCAGCATTGATCTCTAAGTAGTCCTCAGTATCTAAGGAAGGGTGTGCTGGACTTGGAGAGTGTACAGAGGGGGTTTACAGGAAAGGTTCTGAGGATGAAGGGTATTGGTGTATGAGGAGAGGTTTGGGATTCTGAGTCTATACTCGATAGAGTTTAGAATAATGAGGGGCAATCTGACTGAAACCTCGAGAATACTGAGAGACCTGAACAGAGTGAGATGAGGAAGATGTTACTGAGAGATCTGAACAGAGTGAATATGGAGAAGATGTAACTGAGAGACCTGTACAGAGTGAAGATGAGGAAGATGTTACAGAGTGAACTGTACAGAGTGAGGATGAAGAAGATGTTATTGAGAAACCTGTACAGAGTGAAGGTGGAGAAGATGTTAGGGAGAGACCTGTACAGAGTGAAGATGGAGAAGATGTTACTGAGAGACCTGCACAGAGTGAAGATGAGGAAGATGTTACTGAGAGACCTGCACAGAGTGAAGATGGAGAAGATGTTATGAGAGACCTGTACAGAGTGAAGGTGAAGAAGATGTTACTGAGAGACCTGCACAGAATGAAGATGGAGAAGATGTTATGGAGAGACCTGCCCAGAGTGAAGATGGAGAAGATGTTACTGAGAGACCTGTACAGAGTGAAGATGAGGAAGATGTAACTGAGAGACCTGTGCAGAGTGAAGATGAAGAAGATGTTACTGAGAGACCTGTACAGAGTGAAGATGAAGAAGGTGTTACTGAGCGACCTGTACAGAGTGAAGATGA
>NW_025195632.1:3592-4492 GCF_004010195.1 Chiloscyllium plagiosum
GCTAGAGAGATACATTCAGCAATCTAATAGAAGCTGGGAAGAAGCTGTTCTTGAACCAGTTGGTTATGTGTATCTTAGCTTTTGTATCTACTACCTGAGGGAAGAGATTGGAAGATTGTGTACCCGGTGGAGCGGTGTGTTTACTGATGTTGGCTGCCTTTCCACAGCAACGAGAAATGTCGGGGTTGAACAGTCCCATGCAGCCTCCACAGGCTCCGCTAAACTTGGGGCAGATGGTGGTCATGGGAGCACATTGCACACCCTTGGACTTTATATCCCTTTTTCAGACTACAATTGGGTCACTGAGCACAGTTCTGGCCTCTACACAACTTTGTTAGCTCACACCTGACTCTGCCATTGTTAATCTCCATGTATCATGGACAGACTAAATTTGGATCACTGTGTGCAGTTCGTGCATTTATAGATATTGGTAAAAACACAATTGAAGGGTTGTGCACTCAATCGTAAAATGGATGTAGAGATACTGGAGATTGTGAACTTGACATTTACTAGCTTGTCATCAAAGGTTATCGGTTAGATCTGTAGTAATCTGGGGCTTCTTTCTCTCAAAGGGAGCAGGCTGTGTGCGATATATTTCCTAAAAAAAAATGAAAGTTGCCAAAATGATAGATGTTCACACCAAACCTAAGGGCCATCAATATCAGGGAATCACTAATAAGTACAAGTGAGAATTCAAGACAACCATACTTCCCCAGAGAGTGAGGGAAATGTGGAGATCATCAACATAGGAAGTGGTCAAGATTAATCATGTTGCTATAAGCAGGGAGCTAGATAAATCTATGAAGCAGAAATGAATTGAAATCTCTCGAGATGGAGTGAGATGAAGAGAGGCTGGAGGAGGCCCATGTGGAGCAGGAAAACACCAGCATGGAGCAGGTG
>NW_025195633.1:0-822 GCF_004010195.1 Chiloscyllium plagiosum
TGGGAACCCTCTAACAAATTCACCTCAGTTCATTGATCATTCGGCTTTTTACTCTCTTGTTGCTGTTCTGGATGGCTGTTGAATTTGCCCTTTAAGAATCTTTCCATTGTGAATTGATCTTGCTTACTTTTCCTTCTCAATCTTTCAATCCAGTGACGCGTGGCCAATGCCCTCCTCTTCGTTAGCGTCGACGTGTGTGACTAGGACTTTCTGCTGTGTTTCCTCCAGCTGCTCCCTGTGAACAAGGACCAGGGAAGACCCATCAAGCGTTGAGGTTGATGCAGGTCGAGAATTGTGGCTGAAGTCGTCCACGTGCAGAGCAAACACTGGACTTTGGCAGATGGCCCCTGCAGGAACCAGCATCAGGGTTGTAGTTAAGGGGGAAGAGAGTTTTTACTGGAACGAAACCTTAGTTTTCAGAAGGATAGGTACAAGAATTTGTTGCTTCTGATGCTGCACAAATAACCTAGCTCTGTTTATTCATTGGAGGTCAGAAAATTGTCAGGTAAAAACAATGACTGCAGATGCTGGAACTGAAAATGTGTCGCTGGAAAAGCGCAGCAGGTCAGGCAGCATCCAAGGAGCAGGAGAATCGACGTTTCGGGCATGAGCCCTTCTTCAGGAATCTGAAGGGCTCATGGCCGAAACGTCGATTCTCCCGCTCCTTGGATGCTGCCTGACCTGCTGCGCTTTTCCAGCAACACATTTGCAGCTCTGATCTCCAGCATCTGCAGTCCTCACTTTCTCCTGCCGATGCTGGAAACCAGAGTCTAGATTAGAGTGGTGCTGGAAAAGCACAGCAGGGTCAGGCAGCATCCGAGG
>NW_025195633.1:1576-4492 GCF_004010195.1 Chiloscyllium plagiosum
TTTCTCTCCTTACAGATGCTGCCGGACCTGCTGAGATTTTCCAGCATTTTCTCTTTCGGTTTCGTCAAAGTGTCGTTTACAAAGCTCAGTACAGCGTTGAATTGAAGGAAAGCATTCTCTTTTAAGTTTCACAGTAAATGGATAATTAATTTCACAGTAAATGGATAGCTTTCCGTTTACATGGCCCCTGGAGTGGGCTCAGAGGCGGTTCACGAGAATGGGCCCAGGAACCAGCAGCTTAACCCATGAGGAACGTTTGAAGACTCTGGGTTTATACTCGATGGGATTTAGAAGGATGGGGGGAGGGGGGAGGATCTAATTAAAACACACTGGATACCAAATGGACAAGGTAGAGGTTGGAAAGGTGTTTTCATTGGCTAGGAACTGAGGACATAGCCTTAGAGCGAAGGGAAGACTTTTCAGATTGGAGATAAGAGCGGGGAATCTACGGAATTTATTGCCACAGAAGGCTGGGGGGCCAGGGCATAGAGTATATTCAAGACTGAGATAGGTAGGTTCTTGAGCCTCAAGGGGATCAAGGGTTACGGGGAGAAAGCGGGAGAATGGGGTTGAGAAATTTATCAGCCATGATTGAATGGCGGGAGCAGAATGGATGGGCTGAACGGCCTCATTTCTGCCCTTGTGTCTTCTGGAGAAGGTTTTGGCGAGTCCAGTGGGGAGAGGCGAGATCACAGGAGGGATAAAAGGAGCAGCGCGGGAGAAGGGAGGGACAGTGACTGCAAAATCGAGCCTGGAAAGGAGAGTGTCGAGCAATGAGGAGAGGAACGTTGAGCGAGAGAGAGTGAGAATTCCTGAGCAACCAGTGAGAGGGAAAATTGAAGAAATGAGCAGTGAGAGAGAGCGAGAGAGTCCCTGTGAACCGCCAAGAATATAAGGAGGAGCAACAGAATCACTGAAAAACCAGTGGGTATAAAACATGCAGCGTGCGAGAGAGCAAAGAGTCTCTGTTGACTCCAATCGGAGAGGCAGGAGCACAGTGGGAATAAAGAAGCAGTGAGTGAGTGAGGCACAGAGACAAGAGACAGAGAGAGTAACCAGGTTAGCTGGCAGGAGAAGATGTGAAACAAAGATGGCGTCTCGATTCCTGGTAAAGGATACGACAGACCAGCTGCAGAGAAGCCTGAAAGGGGTAGGCCTGACGTCATGGTCCACATTGGTAGGAATAACAAAGATGTCAGTTTTTATGGAGCTTGGTAGGAATTTACCAAGAAGGACCTCAAAAAGCAGTAATCTCACGATTCTTTCTCGTGCCTTGTGCAAGGAAGTGTATAAATAAGAGGGGAGAGTACTTGGATGCATGGCTGGAAGGATAGTGTAAGATCGAGGCTACTGAGAGTGGGCCTTGGGGGGTGATCGAACCTGAACACAACTGAGTTTCTCACAGAGCGGTTTACTAGTACTGTTTTCGGTTAGATTAGATTCCCTACAGTGTGGAATCAGGCCCTTCGGCCCAACAAGTCCACACCGACCCTCCGAAGAGCAACCAACCCCCACCCCCCCACCCCTACATTTACCCCTGACTAATCCACCAAACACTACGGGGCAATTTAGCACGGCCAATTCACCTGACCCGCACATCTTCGGACTGTGGGAGGAAACCCGCACGGGGAGAACGTGCCATCTCCACGCAGACAGTTGCCCCCCGGGGTGGGGATCGAACCCAGGTCCCTGGCACGATGAGGCAGTAGTGCTAACCACTGAGCCACACCCCCCCCCCACCCCCCCCCCCCCCACCTGTTGGGGACTGTTTGAGCGATTTGGCGGGAGAGAGGGGACGAGGAGGTCAGACCAGAGACAAACATGAACGTTCACGGATAGCTAGCAGAGTTAGACAGCGTTACTGTAGGAATCAGGAAAGTTTTAAGTATGCTGAGATTAAGAGACAAATCAAAAACAAAGCACAAATCAGAATTACTGCACATTTATGTGAATGCATTGAGTGTAGAAATAAGGTAGATGGAGGTAGAATGAGGTAGATGGAATCTGAAGTCAAGATAACTGAAATCTGGCTCAAAGAAGGGCAGGACGAGATATTAGAAAGTTCCTGGGGTCAGACTGTGCAGGACAGGTAAGGAAAGGAGGAATAGAGCATTGATTAACGAGAACCCTGCAGTGTTGGGGAGGATAGATGCGTGAGAAGGGTCAAAGCTTTTCTGTCTCTTTGTGCTTTCCTGCCAATGGGCTGAGGAGTGGCAGATGGAATTCAATTTAGATAAATGTGAGGCGCTGCATTTTGGGAAAGCAAATCTTAGCAGGACTTAATGGTAAGGTCCTGGGGAGTGTTGCTGAACAAAGAGACCTTGAAGTGCAGGTTCATAGCTCCTGGGGTCGCAGGTAGATAGGATAGTGAAGGAGGCGTTTGGTATGCTTTCCTTTATTGGTCAGAATACTGAGTACAGGAGTTGGGAGGTCATGCTGCGGCTGTACAGGACATTGGTTAGGCCCACTGTTGGAATATCGTGTGTAATTCTGGTCTCCTTCCTATCGGAAAGATGTTGTGAGAGATTAGATTAGATTTCCCACAGTATGGAAACAGGCCCTTCGGCCCAACAAGTCCACACCGACCCTCCGAAGAGCAACCCACCCAGACCCACTCCCCTACATTTCCCCCTGGCTAATGCACCTACCACTACGGGCAATTTAGCACAGCCAATTCACCCTGACCCGCACATCTTTGGACTGTGGGAGGAAACCGGAGCACCCGGAGGAAACCCACACAGACACGGAGAGAATGTGCAAACTCCACAAAGTCAGTCGCCCGAGACTGGAATCGAACCCGGGTCCCTGGCGCTGTGAGGCAGCAGTACTAACCACTGAGCCACCGTGAAAGGGTTCAGAAAAGATTTACAAGGATGTTGCCAAGGTGGGAGGGTTTGAGCTACAGGGAGAGGCTGA
>NW_025195634.1:0-1266 GCF_004010195.1 Chiloscyllium plagiosum
TGAACGGACTATAGTATAATCCGAACACAGTAAATGCATCAATGAGCACTCCAGTACGATCTCTCTGAGTGCAAATGCAACATTATCCCTGATTAGTAATACAGCTCCTCCATCTCTTTTACCTTCCTTTCTATCTCATCTAACACAACAATACCCTGAAACGTTGAGCGTCCAGTCCTGTCCCTCTCCAAACTAAGTGCCTGTAATGGCGGCAACATTTTTGGGCCCATGTATTGAATCAGGCCGTAAGCTCATCTGCCTTACCCATAATAATCATTGCGATGACATAAACACACTTCAGCCCAATGCCATCAGATCCTGAGTCGATACGATATACATAAGAAGGACGGGATGGACCTTAATTGGCAGCAATCTCCGATATGTGGATCATTAGGATTTGCAGGTCTGTAGGATGTTCGTAAGAAGGAAGGGATGGACCTGAATTGGCAGCAATATCCTTGCAGGCAGGTTTTCTGTTGTCACTCAGGAGGGTTGAAACTAGTGTGGCCGTTGGGGGAGTGGGGGGCACAGTGAGAACCAGAGCAGTAGGTCCACAAGTACACGACTGAGGCGGGGTTGGCGACTAATCCCAGTACACCTAAGACCAACAGCAAACAGACAGAGGTTACTGAACACAATGGGCCTGACAGTCTGAAGTGCCCTGATTATAATGTGAGGCGTATGACAGGCAAGATGGATGAACTTGGAGCTTGGGTGAGTATAAAAAACTGCGATGTTAATATTGTAGAGATTTGTTTGAGAGAGGAACTCGGGAATCCCAATGATACACATATCGGAAGTGCTGCCTCCTCTGTCAGTTCTTTGCCCATGTATTTAAGTCTACTTCCATCCTATTCCTAACCTCATTGGCACATGGAATAGTCTTGTCACACCAAAACTTAAATGTTATTTCAGCACAACTCCAGCAAGACGTTTTCTTTAAAATGGACAGACTTGACAATAAATACTTACGTTTGAGTGTATTAACTGGGAAAGAGGAGTCCTCTGAATCAGTCCAGTGATGACAGGATCTGATATCTATCACCTCTACCAAACCCGTTTGACAACGAACTCTATTTTTCCAGAGCGGCGAGGAGAGAAGGAGGAGTGAAGCGAGGGCTGCCGGGAAGGTTAGGGCTTAATTTATATCTTTGCAGTGGCTATACCGAGATACTACACGTATATCTCCCTTAAGCCCCTCCACTAACCGGAAGAAAAAATATCTTGTAAGGTAAGGCTTTTATTTCTTATCCATCTTTTTCATTT
>NW_025195634.1:1342-4493 GCF_004010195.1 Chiloscyllium plagiosum
CATGATGACAGAGCTCTGTTGCCTCACAGTGCCAGGGACTCGGGTTCAATTCCAAACTCTGGAACCTATCTGTGTGGCGTTTGTACAATCTCCTCATGTTTGCATTAGGAGCATTAACTCCTTTCGTCTCTCCACTGTTTATCTCTGTGTTTATGCCATCGTCAGTATTTCTGCTTCAGGTCGATGAAGAAATGCGCCAAATGCAACCGATTTTCGTACAAGCGATCCTGGTGTTCAGGCTGACCTGGGTGTTCAGGAGACTTGCCTGGCCACTTGTGTGACTGCAGTGTCACTGGTTCCAAAGCTATCCCTCTCAGTCCCTCAGTCCATCCATCACTGCATGCAGCCTTTCCTCGAACCACTCCTGAGACTCATCAGAACTCATCGCCTGGCACTGGATGCTTCCTAAGCAGGGCTGTTACTCAAAGATACTGGACACTTTGTGACCCACTCGGGATGGTGTGAAAAGACCCTGCCGTTGAAAGGAACAGAATAACTACAATCCAATTGAACAACAAAGCAGGGTAAAGGAGCTGAATGACATCCATGGCGTGGTTTTCATCCAAACCTTGCTTGGATCAGAGTACTCGGGGATCGCACAAACATGGCTGTAGACAGGGCTTTAAACTAAATAGGGCGAGGGTGGGCAAGGTCAGATATTGGAAGAATTAGAAAACCCGAGTTATAGGAGGGGGTAAGAGTGCTGAACTCAGGAGACGTTATTAAAATCTCCAACACAGACATAAATATGACAGAGTGTATGGAGCGTGTAAGCAATCAAACTTCAAGCACACTGGACAAACGAATGACAGCGTGAAGAGGAACGGTTAAGACAGGACTGGAGGCGTTATGTCTGAATGTATGCAGTGGAAGGAGTAGGGTAAATGAGCTTGTGGCGCATATCATAGTTGGCAGGTCTGACTTGGCGGGCATCACGGAGACATGGCTGCAAGGTATCAGGATTGGGAGATGAATATTCAAGGATATACATCTTATTGAAAAGATAGGCAGGTGGGAGGAGGAGGTGCGGTTGCCTTATTGGTAAGAAATAAAACTAAATCAATAGTACGAAATTAAGTACGGTCAAATGATGTGGAATCTGTGTGGGTAGAATTGAGGTATCGAAAAGGTGGAAAAAAAACATAATTGGAGTTTTGTACAGGCCTCCAACAGTAGTCAGGAGCTGGGGTACAAGATACACAAGAAGAGAGATAAGATGTGTAGGAAAGATAAAGTTAGAGTGATCATGGAGATGTTAAATTGAAAGTTTGTTGAGAGTGATGGGTAGAATTGAGGTATCGAAAAGGTGGAAAAAAAAACATAATTGGAGTTTTGTACAGGCCTCCAAACAGTCGTCAGGAGCTGGGGTACAAGATACACCAGAAGAGAGATAAGATGTGTAGGAAAGGTAAAGTTAGAGTGATCATGGAGATGTTAAATTGAAAGTTTGTTGAGAGTGAGGACGGGCTTAGCCAGTTGGAGGATGGCGGTGGTGTTTGGGTGCAGTTCAGGCATTTGTTCCAGGAAGAATCGGAGAGTCTTGACACCTTCCTAATGGGGGTGGGGGGGTGGCGAGGGGTGTTGGCGGATGTGTAATGCGATGGTACGTTCATGGGAAAGAGGAGGTGAATGGAGCCAGCAAAATGGAAATTCTGAAATTGGTGTAAAGTGTCAGATGAACCACGGATATACGTGGGCAGGAACTGGACCAGGAGGGATTACTGAGTCAAAGTAGGAAGAGATGAGTTGTTTGTAGCAGGTGAAGATTGAAGCAATATGTCTGCCTGAGCCACACTCATTGTGGATGTCTGGAGGAAATGGAAACGACCTGTGCTTTCAGAGGCCCATCAGCTTGGTGCCATTGGCTGGTGTTTAGGAGGGCAGTGTGTGGGGGGGAGGGGTCAGCAGAAATTAGAGCGGTTATCGCAGTTGATACAATGGCCTGGTGTGCCATTGTGGGGGTCATGGTCTAAGAAAATACTTGTTATATGCTTTTTCCGTCACTTGATTCTTGTTCAGATTGTGCAGCTATCCTGAATTTCTGTGTCTCGATCAAGTGCAGACGACATGTATTTTCTCGCCGAGTTTGGTGCCTCAACATTTCTTAATTTTTTTACAGCATGTGCAAGAATGGGCGTTTGTTCTAATAATTTGCTTCCAATTCAAGGAAAACGTGAGAATATGATTTGAACTCCGGCAGTGTGTCCATGACGTGCAATTTAATTGAATCTTTATCCTCATCACACTCGCTCATAAGAACAGCAAGAGACTGTCCCACTATTTGCATCGCTGTGAACATCGTGCGGTGAGGAACACACTCTCCAAGGTTACACAGCATCCTGGCTTGAATCAATATCATTGTCCATTCACTGTCATTTGTCCAGAATCCTGTGGCTTTCTTTGAAACGTATCAGTTAGTGTCCCCGCACCACGAGAATCACCGTGGCTCAGGGGCTTACACTGCTGCCTCACAATGCTAAAAACCCAGGTTCGATTGCAGCCTCTATGTGGAGTTATCGCATTCCATATGTGTCTGCATGGGCTTCAAACACGTGCTCCTGTTTCGTCTCAAAATCCAAAGATGTGCAGGTTACTTGAAATGGGCATGCTAAATTGCCCATCGTGTTCACGGATGTGTAAGTAAGGTGCATTATTCAGGGGTAAGTATAGTTAATAGAGTAGAGAATGCATCTGAGTGGTTTACTCTTTGGAGGGTCAGTATGGACCTTGTTCGTCTGAAGGGGCTGATTCCCTACTCTAGGTATTCTATGATTCTAACTTTAACAGTGAACCAATCACGAACACACTGAACAATCTCTCTGCAACTAACTGCGTATTTTGGAATAAAACAAGATTTTCCTGATATTCCACTCAAAAATCCATTATTAGTAAGATCAAAATTAAACTTAGTTTCTCAAAGTTCATCAAGAATGGGCACTCTTGAAATTTCTGTATCTTATTCCATCGTCTTTCTCTGTCTAAAATGCCTTCTCAATTGTTTTCTGGTTTCAGTGTGTTGTGCACGCTTATTGATGGATAGAGCTTTTTAGGCAGAGCATGGAGATTTTTTGTGAGACCCCAATATTTCTTTCACAGATGACACTTCCCTGTCATAATTTTTTCAGATAGCAGTGGACTCTCCCCCTCTGTC
>NW_025195635.1:0-2359 GCF_004010195.1 Chiloscyllium plagiosum
AGATCATGCAGTGTGTGTCAATGCTGCTAAGACTTGAGTTCATGCAGTGTGGGTAAATGCTGCTGGGACAGGGGTTCATGCAGTGTAGGGCAATGCTGCTTGGACGGGAGTTCATGCAGTGTGGGTCAATGCTGCTAGGACTAGAGTTCATGCAGTGTGGGTAAATGCTGCTAGGACTGGAGTTCATGCAGTGTAGGTAAATGCTGCAAGGACCGGATTTCATATAATGTGGCTCAATGATGCTAGGACAGGAGTTCATGCAGTGTGGGTCAATGCTGCGAGGACTGGAGTTCATGCAGTGTGGATCAATGCTGCTAGGACAGGAGTTCATGCAGTGTTGGTCAATGATGCTAGGACGGGATTTCATGCAGTGTAGGTAAATGCTGCTAGGACTGGAGTTCATGCAGTGTGGATCAATGATGCTAGGATGGGAGTACATGCAGTGTGGGTAAATGCACCTAGGACAGGAGTTCATGCAGTGTAGGTGAATGCTGCGAGGACGGGAGTTCATGCAGTGTTGGTCAATGCTGCTTGGACGGGTGTTCATGCAGTATAGGTCAATGCTGCTAGGACGGGAGATCATGCAGTGTGTGTCAATGCTGCTCGGACTCGAGTTCATGCAGTGTGGGTAAATGCTGCTTGGATGGGAGTTCATGCAGTGTGGGTCAATGCTGCTAGGACAGGAGTTCATGCAGTGTGGGTAAATGCTGCTAGGACGGGAGTTCATGCAGTGTGGGTCAATGTTGCTAGGATGGGAGTTCATGCACTGTGGGTCAATGCTGCTTGGATGGGATTTCATGCAGTGTGGATCAATGCTGCTCGGACTCGAGTTCATGCAGTGTGGGTAAATGCTGCTAGGATGGGAGTTCATGCAGTGTGGGTCAATGCTGCTAGGACATGCAATGTGGGTCAATGATGCAAGGACGGGAGTTCATGCAGTGTGGGTCAATGATGCTAGGATGGGATTTCATGCAATGTGGGTCAATGCTGCTCGGATTTGAGTTCATGCAGTGCTGGTCAATGGTGCTAGGACGGGAGTTCATGCAGTGTTGGTCAATGCTGCTTGGACGGGTGTTCATGCAGTATAGGTCAATGCTGCTAGGACGGGAGTTCATGCAGAGTTGGTCAATGCTGCTCGGATAGGCGTTCATGCAGTGTGGATCAATGCTGCCATGAAGGGAATTCATGCAGTGTGGGTCAATGCCACTTGGACGGGAGTTCATGCAGTATAGGTCAATGCTGCTATGACGGGAGTTCATGCAGTGTGGATCAATGCTGCTTGGACGGGGGTTCATGCAGTGTGGGTCAATGATGCTAGGACAGACGTTCATGCAGTGTGGGTCAATGCTGCTCGGACGGGAGACCATGCAATGTAGGGCAATCGGACGGGAGACCATGCAATGTAGGGCAATGCTGCTTGGACGAGAGTTCATGCAGTATGTGTCAATGCTGCCCGGACTGGAGTTCATGCAATGTGTGTTAATGCTGCTTGGACGGGAGTTCATGCAGTGTAGGTAAATGCTGCTAGGACCGGAGTTCATGCAGTGTAGGTAAATGCTGCTAGGACTGGAGTTCATGCAGTGTGGATCAATGATGCTAGGATGGGAGTACATGCAGTGTGGGTAAATGCTGCTAGGACAGGAGCTCATGCAGTGTAGGTAAATGCTGCTAGGACTGGAGTTCATGCAGTGTGGATCAATGATGCTAGGATGGGAGTACATGCAGTGTCGGTAAATGCTGCTAGGACAGGAGTTCATGCAGTGTCGGTGAATGCTGCGAGGACGGGAGTTCATGCAGTGTTGGTCAATGCTGCTTGGACGGGTGTTCATGCAGTATAGGTCAATGCTGCTAGGACAGGAGTTCATGCAGAGTTGGTCAATGCTGCTAGGACAGGAGTTCATGCAGTGTGGATCATGGCTGCCAGGAAGGAAATTCATGCAGTGTGGGTCAATGCCACTTGGACAGGAGTTCATGCAGTGTAGGTCAATGCTGCTATGACGGGAGTTCACGCAGTGTGGATCAATGCTGTTACGACGGGAGTTCATGCAGTATGGGTCAATGCTGCTAGGACGGGAGTTCATGCAGTGTGGGTCAATGGCGCTGGGACGGGAGTTCATGCAGTGTGGGTCAATGGTGCTAGGATGGGAGTTCATGCAATGTGGATCAATGGTGCTCGGACGGGAGTTCATGCAGTGTGGGTCAATGCTGCGAGGATAGGGGTTCATGCAGTGTGGGTCAATGCTGCTAGGACGGGAGATCATGCAGTGTGTGTCAATGCTGCTAAGACTAGAGTTCATGCAGTGTGGGTAAATGCTGCTGGGACAGGGGTTCATGCAGTGTAGGGCAATGCTGCTTGGAC
>NW_025195635.1:2484-3093 GCF_004010195.1 Chiloscyllium plagiosum
TGGGTCAATGCTGCTAGGACGGGAGTTCATGCAGTGTGGGTCAATGCTGCTACGACGGGAGTTCATGCACTGTGGGTCAATGCTGCTAGGACAGGAGTTCATGCAGTGTTGGTCAATGCTGCTAGGACGCGAGTTCATGCAGAGTTGGTCAATGCTGCTAGGACAGGAGTTCATGCAGTGTGGATCAATGCCACTTGGACGGGGATTCATGCAGTGTGGGTCAATGCCACTTGTACGGGAGTTCATGCAGTGTAGGTCAATGCTGCTATGACGGGAGTCCATGCAGTGTGGATCAATGGTGCTAGGATGGGGGTTCATGCAGTGTGGGTCAATGATGCTAGGACGGGAGTTCATGCTGTGTGGGTCAATGCTGCTAGGACGGGAGTTCATGCACTGTGGGTTAATGCTGCTAGGACAGGAGTTCATGCAGTGTGGGTCAATGCTGCTAGGACGGGAATTCATGCAGTGTGGGTCAATGCTGCTGGGACTGGAGTTCATGCAGTGTGGATCAATGATGCTAGGATGGGAGTACATGCAGTGTAGGTAAATGCTGCGAGGACGGGAGTTCATGCAGTGTGGATCAATGCTGCTAGGACGGGAGTTCATGCA
>NW_025195635.1:3098-3273 GCF_004010195.1 Chiloscyllium plagiosum
GGGAGTTTATGCAGTGTAGGTCAATGCTGTTAGGACGGGAGTTCATGCAGTATGGGTCAATGCTGCTAGGACGGGAGTTCATGCACTGTGGGTTAATGCTGCTCGGACTGGAGTTCATGCAGTGTGGGTCAATGCTGCTAGGACTGGAGTTCATGCAGTGTGTGTCAATGCTGCT
>NW_025195635.1:3454-4494 GCF_004010195.1 Chiloscyllium plagiosum
GGACGGGGGTTCATGCAGTGTGGGTCAATGCTGCTCGGACTAGAGTTCATGCAGTGTGGGTAAATGCTGCTAGGACTGGAGTTCATGCAGTGTAGGTAAATGCTGCAAGGACCGGAGTTCATGTAATGTGGGTCAATGATGCTAGGACAGAAGTTCATGCAGTGTGGCTCAATGCTGTGTGGACTGGAGTTCATGCAGTGTGTGTCAATGCTGCTAGGACAGGAGTTCATGCAATGTTGGTCAATGATGCTTGGACGGGAGTTCATGCAGTGTTGGTCAATGCTGTTTGGATGGGAGTTCATGCAGTGTGGATCAATGCTGCTTGGACGGGAGTTCATGCAGTGTGGGTCAATGCTGCTCGGAAAGGAGTTCATGCAGTGTGGGTCAATGCTGCTAGGACGGGAGACCATGCAGTGTGTGTCAATGCTGCTAGGACTGGAGTTCATGCAGTGTGGGTCAATGCTGCTAGGACTAGAGTTCATGCAGTGTGTTTCAATGCTGCTTGGACGGGAGTTCATGCAGTGTAGGTAAATGCTGCTAGGATGTGAGTTCATGCAGTGTGGGTCAACGCTGCTAGGACAGGAGTTCATGCAGTGTAAGTAAATGCTGCTAGGACGGGAGTTCATGCAGTGTAGGTAAATGCTGCTAGGATGGGAGTTCATGCAGTGTGGCTCAATGCTGCTAGGACAGGAGTTCATGCAGTGTGGATCAATGATGCTAGGATGGGAGTACATGCAGTGTGGATAAATGCTGCTCGGACTGGAGTTCATGCAGTGTAGGTAAATGCTGCGAGGACAGGAGTTCATGCAGTGTTGGTCAAGATGCTAGGACGGGAATTCATGCAGTGTTGGTCAATGCTGCTAGGACGGGGGTTCATGCAGTGTGGATCAATGCTGCTAGGACGGGAGTTCATGCAGTGTGGGTCAATGCTGCTAGGACGGTAGTTCATGCAGTGTGTGTCAATGGCGCTGGGACGGGAGTTCATGCAGTGTGGGTCAATGGTGCTAGGAGTTCATGCAATGTGGGTCAATGGTGCTCGG
>NW_025195636.1:0-4495 GCF_004010195.1 Chiloscyllium plagiosum
GTGTGAGCTGTGAGCCCTGGATCAGTGTGAGCTGTGAGCCCTGGAACAGTGTGAGTTGTTAGCCCTGGAACAGTGTGAGCTGTGAGTCCGCGAATAGTGTGAGCTGTGAGTCCGGGAACAGTGTGAGCTGTGAGCCCTGGAACAGTGTGAGCTATGAGTCCGCGAATAGTGTGAGCTGTGAGTCCGGGAACAGTGTGAGCTGTGAGCCCAGGAACAGTGTTGCCTGTGAGTCCGGGAACAGTGTGAGCTGTGAGCCCTGGAACAGTGTGAGCTGTGAGCCCTGGAACAGTGTGAGCTGTGAGTCCGCGAGCAGTGTGAGCTGTGAGTCCTGGAACAGTGTGAGCTTTGAGTCCTGGAACATTGTGAGCTGTCAGTCCTGGAACAGTGTGAGCTGTGAGTCCTGGAACAGTGTGAGCTGTGAGTCCGGGAAATGTGTGAGCTGTGAGCCCAGGAACAGTGTGAGCTGTGAGCCTTGGAACAGTGTGAGCTGTGAGTCCGCGAGCAGTGTGAGCTGTGAGTCCTGGAACAGTGTGAGCTTTGAGTCCTGGAACATTGTGAGCTGTGAGTCCTGGAACAGTGTGAGCTGTGAGTCCTGGAACAGTGTGAGCTGTGAGTCTGGGAACAGTGTGAGCTGTGAGCCCAGGAACAGTGTGAGCTGTGAGCCTTGGAACAGTGTGAGCTGTGAGTCCTGGAACAGTGTGAGCTGTGAGTCTGGGAACAGTGTGAGCTGTGAGTCCAGGAACAGTGTGAGCTGTGAGTCCGGTAACAGTTTGAGCTGTGAGTCCAGGAACAGTGTGAGCTGTGTGTCCGGGAACAGTGTGAGCTGTGTGTCCTGGAACAGTGTGAGCTGTGAGCCCTGGAACAGTGTGAGCTGTGAATCTGGGAACAGTGTGAGCTGTGAGTCCGGGAACAGTGTGAGCTGTGAACCCTGGAACAGTTTGAGCTGTGATCCCTGGAACAGTGTGAACTGTGAGCCCTGGAACACTGTGAGCTGTGAGTCCTGGAACAGTGTGGGCTGTGAGGCCTGGAACAGTGTGAGCTGTGAGCTCTGGAACAGTGTGAGCTGTGAGTCCTAGAACAGCGTGGGCTTTGAGCCCTGGAACAGTGTGAGCTGTGAGCCTTGGAACAGTGTGAGCTGTGAATCTGAGAACAGTGTGAGCTGCGAGTCCGGGAACAGTGTGAGCTGTGAACCCTGGAACAGTGTGAGCTGTGAGCCCAGGAACATTGTGAGCTGTGATCCTTAGAACAGTGTGAACTGTGAGCTCTGGAACAGTGAGCCGTGAGCCCTGGAACAGTGTGAGCTGTGAGCCCTGGAACAGTGTGAGCTGTGAGCCCTTCGACAGTGTGGGCTCTGAGTCCTAAAACAGTGTGAGCTGTGATCCTTGGAACAGTGTGGGCTGTGAGTCCTAGAACAGTGTGAGCTGTGATCCTTGGAACAGTGTGGGCTGTGAGTCCTAGAACAGTGTGAGCTGTGATCCTTGGAACAGTGTGGGCTGTGAGTCCTAGAACAGTGTGAGCTGTGATCCTTGGAACAGTGTGAGCTGTGAGTCCTGGAACAGTGTGAGCTGTGAGCCCTGGAACAAGGGAGCTGAACATCAGTGAACGTCCCCACTTCCAATGATCAAGAGAATGTCATTGATAAAGTAGCTGAAGATGTTTGGACTTAGGATACTACCCAAAGGAACTCTTGCAGAGATGTCCTAGCATTGAGATAACTGACCTCCAACAACCACAGCCATCTTCCTATGTGCCAGGTATGGCTCTAACCAGCGGAGAGTTTGCCCCCGATACCCATTGATTCCATTTTTGCCATGGTTCCTTGTTGCCACACTTGGTCAAATGCAGCTGTGATGTCAAAGACCATCACTCTCTCCTCCCCTCTGGAATTCAGTTCTTTTGTCCATCTTTGAACCAAGGCTGTGATGAGGTGAGGAGCTGAGGCCCTGGCAGAACCCAAACTGGGTGTCACTGAGCAGGTTATTGCTGAGCAGATGCTGCTTGATTGCAGCATTGATGACACCTTCCATCACTTTACTGATGATCGACAGTGGATTGTAGTAACTGGCTGGGATGGTTTATCCTGCTTTTTATGTCAGGGATACCTGGGAAGTTTTCCACATTGTCGCATTGATGCCAGTATTGTAATGTACTGCATCAGCTTGGCTAGGGGAATGGGAGCACAAGGCTTCATTACTATTGCCGGAATGTTGTTAGGGCCCGTAGCCTTTGCAGTTTCCAGTGCCTCTAACCGTTCCTTGATAGCACATAGAGTGAATCCAATTGGCTGAAGACTGGTGTCTGTAATGCTGGGGACCAGTGGAAGAAGCCGAAATGGATCATCCATTCAGCACGTTTGGCAGTAGATTGCTGTGAATGCTTTAGCCTTATTTTTGCACTGTTTTGCTGGGCTCTTCCATCTTTGAGGATAGGGATATTTGTGGAGCCTCCTCCTCCTCCAGTGAGTTGTTTAATTGTCCACCACCATTCAGGTCTTTTGATTGTGGGATCACTTAGCTCTATCTATCATTGCTGCTTATGCTATTTGGCTGCAAGTGGTCCTGTTTGGTAGCTTCATCAGGGTGACACCTCATCTTCAGGTACGCCTGGTGTTACTGCTATCATGCCCTCCTGCAGTCTGCATTGAGCCAGGGTTGACCCCCCCTGCCTTGCTGGCAATGGTTTTGAGCGGGGGATATGCCGGGCCATGAGGTTGCAGATTGTGCTGGAGTATAATTCTGCTGCTGTTGATGGCCCACAGTGCCTCATGGATGCCCAGTCTTGAGTTGTTAGATCTGTTTGAAATCTGTCCCATTTAGCACTGTGATAATGTCACACAGCATGATGGAGGGTATTCTCAATGTGAAAGCTGGACTTCATCTCCACAAGAACTGTGCAGTGGTTATTCTCACCAATACTCTCATGGATAGATGTAGCTATAGCTGGAAGATTGGTAAGGTTGAGGTCAAGTATTTTTCCCTCTTGTTGGTTCCCTCACCACACCCAGTCTAGCAGCTAAGTCCTTTAGGACCTGACCAGCATGATCAGTAGTGCTACTTGGGAGCCATTCTTCATGGTAGAAATTGAAATCCCCCACTTAGAGGGCTTTCTGTGCCCTTGCCACCCTCAATACTCTCTCCACGTGTTGTTCAACATGGAGAAGTACCGATTCATTTGCCGAGGGAGGACAATATGTGGTCATTAGTAGAAGGTTTCCTTGCCCATGTTTAACCTGAAGCCATGAGACTTAATGGGGTCCAGAGTCAATGTTGAGGATTTTTTTTATTCATGTGGGCATCTCTGAGCTAGGTCAGCATTCATTCCCATCCTTAATTGCCAATGTCATGGGTCTGGAGTCACACATAGGCCAGACCCGGAAAGGATGGCAGTTTCATTAGTGAACCAGATTTTTTTCCTGATAATTGGCAATGGCTTCATGGCCATCAATCAACTCTTAATTCCAAATACTTGTTTCACTAAATTTAAATTCCACCATCTTTTGTGATGGAATTCGAACCTGGGTCCCCAGAATGTTACCTGGGTCACTGGATTAACAGTAGAGTGATAACAGCATAAGGCCATCACCACCCTATCAGCTGGGTCTTCACATCTGAGGACTCCCATAGGGTGCTGCTCAATTTATGTTCACCCAGGCCCCTGCATATCCACCTAGATTCCCTTGAAAATCACATCATCTGGGCACTCCGCTGTGATTTTTGACTCCTGAATTTAGTCATTCCAATAAAGGAGCATTGTGAAACAGCAGCAAGTCTACATGAGATGTCTCTCATTAGGATGAACAATATCTTCCTTCTTGTAGCATAGCATTTGGGAGAGCAGATGCTGAGAGACTGATAGATCAGCCAGTGGAAGATTGAGAATATCAGATCATCTCGCGTTTTTTGCTTCATTGCATCTGAGCAGCTACAAAGTAGATTGCCTGCTGGAGACTCAGGCATGCAACTTACAAAAAGAAAATTACAAACCTGATATTGACAAAAGAAAAACATGCTGTGAGGCAAACTCAGCTTCACCTTGGCTAGTTTCCTGGTATTTTAGCACAGGAATATATTCGGGACAGATGAAGGGTGAAGCAATGGGACATATTGGGTGGTACATGGACAGGACTGAAATGTGATGTACATCAGGGACGACAGCCAACAATGTACACAAAGCTAATGTCCATTCTCGATCAATTTCCAGCCACACACAACTGGCTGGCAATGTATAGCAGAAAAGAATGAAGTCAGCAAGCACAATGCAGTTAGGACTATGGGCATGCCCAGTACTGGGGCACACAGGGCACAGAGAGAACAATCCAGGCACCAACTGCCTCGGGACAAGCTAATCTTGCAGTTTAGGACTCAATCATTCTCTTATTTGCAGATGCAAAGGATGTGTTGCCTGTTTCTTGTGTGGGTATTGGGCACCTGTATTTTTGGTCTTTACCAGAATCTCACTCTTCATTATGAGGTCAGACATGGGGATGTTTCACCAA
>NW_025195637.1:0-1994 GCF_004010195.1 Chiloscyllium plagiosum
TCTTATGGAAACAAGATTCTGAGGAGCTTGACAGCGTCGATGTTGACTAGATCTTCTAGCACCAGTGAAGTCTCAAACCAGGGGATATTACATAAGGGAACATTCATTTTAGAAAAAGTAAAGAATTTTTTATCTCAGTGAATGACTAGAATTTTCTCACCCAAACAATTGTGAAAGTTAAATGTGGGAGGGTAATGGTTGGGTTACTCTTCAGAGGGTTGTTCTGGCTTGTTGGGCTGAAGGGCCTGTTTCCACATAGTAGGGAATCTGCTATTCTATCTCAAATTATTTTAAAAGAGGGCAGATAGATTTTTGAAATATTGAGCAGTTGAGGGCTATGCGGATCAAGCATAAAAGAGGTGTTGAGGACTGGGTTGGCCCAGCCATGAAATAATAGAATGGGGGAATAAGCTGAAAGGGATGAATTGCCTACTCCTGCTCCGATTCCTTGAGGCTCCATTTCATGTTTTATTTTGGTTTCCAAAGAAGAACGTGATACAATGTGCTAAAGATCTCAGATGTTGTGAAAATGGGCAGTTTATGTACTGATTCAGATGGCATTGATTCATCAATCACAGCTCTACAGTCATCAGTAGGAAGGCAATTCCCTCCATGAATAAAGGAAATCTACTGCAGAGCTCACACAAAGGCAATTCTTACCCTCAGCAAACTCTCCCATCACATTACCCGACATATCAGCTCAAGCAGGACACACTGCGCATGTTCTCGTCAACAAAGTGACCCCGCGCGATTGATGTCAGCATCGGACCAATGTAATTATGGTGGGCGGATCTGGAGGACCCAGCTGTAGGTTGGTTCTCCAACCAATCAAAGTGAATGAAGGGCGTAGCTAAACTAAACCATGTGATCACCCACGCGCACGGCGCAGAGTAACTGTAATGAATGTTCGGGAAGTTATGGAGAGAAAGGATACGGTAAGGAAAGAAATAAACAGGGAATCCGGAGAAAAACTGTGTTGCTATGAGCGGAGAGGTTTTACAAACAAATTGTGCACGTCGGAAAACACAAATTTGAACGTCCCAGTCCCGTGTTTGCAGTAAATGAGAAATGGCCTCAGCGCGGCTGCAAGCCTGAGTGAGCGCCGCCATCTTTATTCAGGACAAGGAGTCACTGGACACGTGTACCGCCGCCATCTTTGTAGGGGGCAAGGTACAGCCAGGCGCATGTGCAGGCTTTCTCTGGTATCGAATCATTGTAATCATAGCAGCCAATACTGCTCTGATTCACCTCTGGGCTCCCTCATGATCACTTTGTCAATATCTGGCTTCCTCAGTCTAGAACCATGCGTGTATTTTTGGTCTATTTCGTACTGTACTGTGAGAAACAAAGCTCACACAATTCAATAATTGCAGTCCGAGACAAAATCTGAATCAGTAGTGTCCTTTATTTTACTCTTGCTAGAGGGTGTGATGTCCAGTGCCTATAAGGCAAGGGACATACACACCCCAAATTCAATAAATACACAACATTTATATAATTTGGTTTATTTTGTTTTTCATTGCTCCTCCCCTGTTTACATCTTCCACTTCCCTAAGACCAGCACCCATTACTCCTGTTTATCTCTTGCCTTATTTGGCCTTGTCCATGACAAAGTGCTTATTTCTGGCCTCACAAGGCCATTTGACCTCATCCCGCTGTAGGTCATTGTTAGGCATATTCTTTTTTCACCATTATCTACTCCCTCCATCTGTACCTTCCCCTGATCCTTATGACCCTTTTAATTGGGGTTTGTTCCTGTGTTTCTGTAAAAGTGGGAAACAGATATTTATACCTACTGTTTGTACAGGCGTATCTAGCTTAACTTCCTCCCCTCACAGCATCATTCTGGCATACAATTTTAGCTAATACAAAAACAATTATGTATTTCCTCCACATCGTTTCCATTCTTGTTGACTCAGCTCTTGGCTAAAACAAGTACACATCGGTGTGAGTTCATTTACTTTGTATAAGTAAATGGAATTGCAGAAGTAACA
>NW_025195637.1:2563-4495 GCF_004010195.1 Chiloscyllium plagiosum
TTTCTTGAGACTACAGGGAGGTTGAATTTTGGAGGCTGGCCAGGAGTGTGTTTGGTTAATTAAGTCTGGAGATAACACATGATGGATGAGAGTTTCAGTATATGAGCTGAGGTGAGGGTGGAATCAGCTAGAAATAATGGTGTTGGAGTGGGGCTGGGGCTGTCACTGTTGCCTCACCTCTGGATTCAGCTGGATGTCAGGTTGTGAATCAGGCGGTAACACAATCGGGAGCTGAGTGGCCCTGGTGGAGCCTAAAATGAGTGTCGCTCAGCTGGCTGTTGCTGAGCAGCTGCTGCTTGATAGCCCTGTTGATGACTACTTCCATCACTTTACTGCTGATCGAGTGTGGACTGACAGAGGGAAATTGCCTGGGTTGGATTGCCCTGTGTTTTTTGTGTTAACATCCCTGGGCAATGTTCCACATTGCCAGTCGATACCAGTGCTGGAGCGATATGTGGCTTGGTCGGTGGCAAGTTCTGGAGCACAAGCTGTCAGTATTATTTCCAGAATGTTAGCAGGACCCATAGCCTTTACACTACTTAACCATTTCTCGATATTATTCGAACTAAATTGAACTGGTTTAAGCTCACATCTGTGACATTAGGAACCACTGGAGAAGGCTGAGATGGATCATCTCACTTTGCATCTGGCTGAAAATTACTGCAAATGCTGTCATCTTAACTTTTGCATGGATGTGTGAAACCCCTCCATCAGTAAGGGTGGGGATATCTGTGGTGCTTCCTGCAACGCGTTGTTTAATTGTCCATTACCGTTCACAACTGGGTGTGGCAGAGCTCTGATCTGATCCATTGGTTGTGGAATCACCTAGCTCTGTTGCTTGCTGCTGATGCTGTTTGATTATGCAGATAGTCCTGCTTGGTAGCTTCACCAGGTTGGCACTTCATTTTTAGGTCTGCCTGGTGCTGCTCATGGCATGCTGTCCTTTGCTGTCCATTGTGATGGGTGAGTGTGGGATGTACAAACCCATGAGATTACAGATTGTGCTGGAGTACAGTTCTGCTGCTGCTGTTATCCCACATTGCCTGAGAGAGATCCAGTTTGAGTTCCTACATCTGTCCCATTTAGCACGGTGATAGTACCACTCAGCACAATGGAGGTTTTTCTCAACTTTAAGGTGAGGCTTTGTCTCCAAAAAGACTGTGGGATGGTCGCTCTTACCGATACTGTCATGGACAGATGTATTTGCAGCTGGTAGATTCATACTGATAAGATCTGGTATGTTTTTCCCTCTTGCTGGTTCCTTTACTGCCTGCTGCAAACCCAGTTGAGCAGCTATGTCCTTGAGGACCCGACCAGCTCAGTCAGTAATCCTGCTGCTGAGCTACTTTTGGTAGAGGACATTGAAATCCTGTACCCAGAGTAGGCTTGTCACCATTTTATTGCCTCAGTGCTTCCTCCAAGTGTTATTCAACATGGAGGAGCACTGATTCATCAGCTGTGGGAGCACGGTACGTGGTAATCAGCAGGAGCCATGAGACTTCCTGGTGCCCAAAGTCAATGCTGTATACTCCCAGGGCAAATCCTCCATGTCTGTACACTACTGTGCCATCACCTCTGCCTGGTCTGTCCTGCTGGGGTGACAGGACATGTCCAGAGATTTCAGGAGAAAGTGAAGACTGCAGATGCTGGAGATCAGAGTCGAGAGTGTGGTGCTGGAAAAAAACAGTAGGTCAGGCGGATGAAGGGCTTAAGCTCGAAGCATCGATTCTCCTGCTCCTCGGATGTTGCCTGACCTGTTGTGCTTTTCCATCATCACACTCTCTATCGAGGGATGGTGATGGTGGTGTCTGGCCATTATCTGCAAGGGATTACTCTGTGAGTATGACTATGTCAGGCTGTTCCTTGACTGGTCTGTGAGACAGCTCGCCACGTTTTGGCCCCCCCAAAAAAACAGATGTTAGTGAGCAGGAT
>NW_025195638.1:0-3274 GCF_004010195.1 Chiloscyllium plagiosum
TCTTAGAGTAGGATAAAAGGCCGGCACAACATCACGAGCCAAAGGGCCTGTACCGTGCTGTACTGTTTGATTTTCTATTTTCATTCCAAGATTGTATTGAGGGCATGCAGGACAAGAGTTTGTGCTCGGCCTGGATCTTGGTAATGAGTTAGGCCAAGTAGATCAAGTGTCATGGGAAGTATTTGCAGAACCGTGATCATTGTATTGTAATATTTAGGAAAATGATTTAAAAAAAGAACAAAGCACAGCCCAGAGTAAGAATAATTAACTGAGAGAGAGCTGAGATCAACAGGGCAAAAGCAGAGCTGGATTGAATAGACTGGATCCGAAGACTGGCAAGAAAACCAGCAGCTGAGCAATGGGTTACCTTCAAAGCACAGATGGGTAGGGGGACAGTTGAGGTACATTCCCTTAAAAATAGAAGGTAGGGAAAACAAATTCAGTGCTCCTAGGATGCAAAAGGAGATAGACATTACGGATGTTATCTCTAAATGTACTAACAATGCCCTCAGTTCCTTCATCCAGTTCATTAATGTACAGCATGAATAGTTGTGGTCCCAACACTGACTCCTGCGGTACTCTGCTAGTCTGCCTTCCTGAAAAAGACCCCTTTATCCCCACTCTCTGCCTTCTTCCGACCAGCCAATCCTCTACCCTTGCCAGTATCTTGCCCCTTACACCGTGGGATTTATCTTGTGTCGCAGTGCCCTGTGCGGCACCTTGTTCAGTGTGGTGTTACTTGCCACTTATGAGCGAGAGACTGGATATTGTCCAGATCTTGTTGCATTTGAACATGGACTGCATGAGTACCTGAGGAGTCGCAACTGGTGGCTGAACACTGTGCAACCATTGGCAAACATCACCACATCAGTGTCGGATAGATCAGAGAAGTTGCCACTGTCCTCCTCAGAAGAAGAACGCTGAGAGGAGATTGATAGAAGTTTTCAAAGTCATGAGTGGGCAGGATAAAGTAGATTGGGAGGAACTGTTACCCCTTATAAAAGGATGGAGAACCTGGGGGAAGGGATATAAGGTCATTTGCAAAAGAAGGAAACATGACTTGCAAAAAAAAATTCTCTCACACAGCAGAGTCCAGAATGCGCTGCCTGGAAATGTGATGGAGGTAGGTTCAATGAGGCAGGCAAGAAGCATCAGATGGTTATTTAAATGAAAATAATGTGTAAGGGCACAGGAAAAAACAGAGGGGAATGGGACCGAGTCATGATGCTCATTCACAGAGATGTGCATACTGGATGGACTGAACAGCCTCCTTCTGCCCCATAACAATTCTGCGATTTCTTGAAACACACAATACTGATGAAGAAAGATTAGGTGAATTTTTCTCTTTCTCCTCCACTTATGCTGCATCGAAAGCCGCCCCAGAGCTCCTCTGTGTTTACCACACTTCATTGTGGAGATACAAGAGAATGCTGAATTTATATTTACACAATTTGGAGATTCAGTGTTGGACTGTGACGTACACAGTTAAAAATCACACAACACCAGGTTATAGTCCAACTGGTTTAATTGGAAGCACTAGCTTTCGGAGTGTTGCTCCTTCATCAAATGGTTGTAGAGTATGTGATTGTAACACACAGAATTTATAGAAAAAGTTTACATTGTGATGTAACTGAAATTATACATTGAAAAATACCTTGATTGTTTGTTAAGTCTCTCGTCTGTTAGAATGACCATGTTAGTTTCACTTCTTTCATTTGTAAATTGCAAAACCTTTTTGAAAAGTTACATTCTCAAGTGAATTTAACAATTGGTGTCAGCTCAGATAATGTATTGAGGGTGTTAGCTGCCAGTGACTCTACTTTCACGGAGCTATGAACCTGCACTTCACGATCTATTTGTTCAGGAACACTCTCGAGGACCTTACCATTAAGTGTTTAGGTCATGCTCTGACTTGCTTTTCCAAAATGCAGCATCTTGCATTTATCTAAATTAAACTCCATCTGCCACTTCTCAGCCCATTGGCCCATCTGATTAAGATCCCATTGTAATCTGAGGTAAACTTCTTTGCTGTCCACTCCACCTCCAATTTAGACTGATTCTAAACATTATGAAAAATCAATTAACAGAATCTTACATGGATTCATGCAGGTTTTTAGCAAAGTACGATGTAACTCTGCAAGTACAAATTCACCCCACAAATGTACGTGTATGTGTGCATGTGGGTTTGTGTGTGTGTGTGTGTGTGGGGGCCTTGTGAGTGTCTGTGAGAGAACGTACATATGTGTGTGTGCATATAGTGCAATGGTGGTCACCTGCAGTGTGACATGAATCCATGGTCCCGGTTGAGGACATCCCTACAGGTACCGAACTTCGTTATCAGCCTCTGCTTGGCCACTTTTCGCTGCAGGTAAAAACAATGACTGCAGATGCTGGAAACCAGATTCTGGATCGGTGGTGCTGGAAAGGCACAGCAATTCAGGCAGCATCCGAGGACAGGCACACTTTTCGCTGCTGCCTGGCCCAAAGTCCGCCTTGGAGGATGGTTTCCCGAATTCCAAAGTCGAACACCCCGAACCGCTGAAGTGTTCTCCAACTGGAAGGGCACACTCCTATCTGTTGATTGTTGTGCAGTGCCCATTCATCCGTTACCGTAGCCTCTGCTTGGTTTCACCAGTGTACCATGCCTCAGGGCATCCTTGCCTGAAGTGTATGAGATAGACAACATTGGCTGAGTCACACGAGTACCTGCCATGTCCATGGTGAGAGGTGTCCCCACGTGTAATGATGATATCCAAGTCCACACTCATACGTCTTGCAGCGTCTACCGTGACAGTGTCGTATGGAGTGGTCCTGAAAGTCAGGGAGTTTGCTATGAACAATGATCTGTTTGAGGTCTGGGGATTGTTTAAAGGCGAGCAGGACAACTCCATCCAACTCCCTCCAATCCTGGCATCATCCTTATAAACCTTTTGTGAACCCTTTCAAGTTTCACAACATCCTTCAGATAGGAAGGCGACTAGAATTGCATGCAATATTTCACAAGTGACCTAACCAACATCCTGTAAAACCGCAACATGACCTCCCAACTCTTATACTCAATTCTCTGACCAATAAAGGAAACCATACCAAACACCTTCTTCACTACCCTATCTGCCAGTGACTCTACTTTCACGGAGCTATGAACCTGCACTTCACGATCTATTTGTTCAGGAACACTCTCGAGGACCTTACCATTAAGTGTTTAGGTCATGCTCTGACTTGCTTTTCCAAAATGCAGCACCTTGCATTTATCTAAATTAAACTCCATCTGCCA
>NW_025195638.1:3603-4495 GCF_004010195.1 Chiloscyllium plagiosum
AACAACAAAGACATTGACTTGGATCCCATTTACCACCCCCTGAGAAAAAAGAACAGGAAATTATGTCACCAACCCAAGGAAACCTAAACACATAAATAGAAAGCAGGCCATGCAACCAGTGTTTCATCCGGAGGCTCACTGATGACGTTACCTAGTATGGCAGAAAACGAATCTTCCAGCTCAGTGAGCAAACCTACATCCAGGACCTCAATCTGAGCTACGAATCTTCTCAAAACTCGCTGAGTTCCTTTCTCCGAACTTTTCCTGACCTATATCTTACTTGTAGATGCTAAGGCAGGCTTCACTAACATATGAGCCGTCAGGCCATTGTACAAGATACAAGCAAATGTGACTGCAAGGTTTAGCTTTTATAAGATTTTCCAATTCACAATTTCTCTCCCATGATTGCTGCTAATGGATTCCTCTCCGGTTTATTACCCCTTCACCTTAGCTAGCCTAACTCTCATACCCTTATCACTGTCTTAACTAAGTTGCAGACACTAGTCACTTTTCACTCCTCAAACTGAAAGTAGAATTTAATCATATTATGGTCACTACTTCCCAGGGAAGAGTTCATTGATTCATCAGCGCTGCTGGAGGCGGGGCCACTGACGTCATGCCATCCAACACGTGACTTTACTCACATGGTCAGCCCCGCCCCTCCTGGTCTTGCCCCTCAACATGGCGGCAATGAGGCCGTGGCTTGGTACTTTAGGTTAGATTCCCTACAGAGTGGAAACAGGCCCTTCGGCCCAATATGTCCATACCGACCCTCTGAGGAGTAACCCACCACCCTCTGACTTTACTACTGCACCGCTTATTCGGTTAAAAAATAGTTCAACAGACTGAAGTGAAACTGCGTCTTCAAGTTGTACTTATATTTAAAATTTAT
>NW_025195639.1:0-1450 GCF_004010195.1 Chiloscyllium plagiosum
GAATAGACAAGTCATTTTCTGGATTGGTGGCGCTGGAAGAGCACAGCAGTTCAGGCAGCATCCAAGGAGCAGCGAAATTGACGTTTCGGGCGAAAGCCCTTCATCAGGAATAAAATTGCAAGGGTAGGGGTGTCTGAAAAGGGGCAGCTTATTTGTGCAGGGGTGGGGGGGTGGGCTGAGCTGCCAGAGGAAGTTTTGGGGGCTGCTACCGTAACATTTTAAAAGGTATCTGGATTGGAACACGAACAGGAAGGGTTTTTTAAGAGGGAGATGGGCCAACTGCTGGGGCACGGGGACCGGATTAGGTTAGGGATATCTGGGACTGTAGGGTCTGTTTGTGTTGACTAAAGTGACTGAATGCCCCAATATAGTTTTTGGAGATTGGTTTGGGATATCTGCTCAGTGTCATGCAGTTTAAAAAGATCATACAACACCAGGTTATAGTTGGAGTGCACTCAGGGATTTTAGATGGATATGGGCCAAGTGCTGGCAAATGGGGTTTTGATTAGGATATCTGGGTCAGCATGTTTCTGAGCTGTGCATCTGGCTAAACTCCACCAGGTGCTTGTGAAGGTTTAAGAGCACAGATCCTTCAGCCAACGGAGTGATCTACGATTAAACCTTTCTTTACCATGCAATGTGCTGGTTTCTGTTGGTTGGTATGTAAACTCCAGCGCTAAATTACATTTTTCCTACACCCGTGCGCTTATAAGCTAATAGACTTGAGTTTGTTTTGCGGTCGTGAGGTGCTGGGGGCGTACACGATTAAAAATCTTACAGCACCAGGTTATAGTCCCAACAAATTCATTTGGAAGCACTAGCTTTCGGAGTATTCCATCTACTCACAAAAAAAGCTATGGGGAGGGTCTGTCCAGCTAACATAGCATTGGGGGGCACGCAGACTTCACATCTATTGGTTTTAAAAAAGCTGCTCCTGTTGGGTGGTTGTGCAGCGCTCTGGAAGCGCATAGACCTTGGCATGTTAAGACACTGACGTGGCCTGTTTCTGCCGAAGCTAACCCGACATGAGCTAGGTGTTTTGTCTTTGTAAGTGTTCCTGCCCGTCTCCAGGGGGTGCCCGTGGAACGCTTCTGAACCGATCGGTTTGGATGCTGGGCAGAGGCCCAGCAGAGTTTATTTTTAAAAGTTTAAAAGAGCTTTATTGGCCAGACCCTGTTTGCCAGCCCTCTAAACCCTTCCTGTCGACATGTTCCCCCATCCAGATGATGACCCAGATACCCCTAACCTAATCCAGTCCCCATTCCCCAGCACTCGGCCCATCTCCCTCTAAACCCTTCCTGTTCCTGTCCCCCATCCAGGTGCCTTTTAAATGCTGTCATTGTACCAGCCCCCACCACTTCCTCTGGCAGCTCCTCCCACACACGCACCACCCTCTGGGGGAAAAAGTTGCCCCTCGGGTCCCTTTCCCCCTCTCACCTTAAACCTACCC
>NW_025195639.1:2339-3166 GCF_004010195.1 Chiloscyllium plagiosum
GATGTGTAGGTTAGGGTGGGATTGGCCGTGCTAAATTGTCCCGTAGTGCCCAGGGATGTGCAGGTTAGGGTGGGATTGGCCGCGCGGCAGTGAATTCCATAGAATTCTCTGGCTGAACAAGTTTCTCCTTATCTCAGTTCGAAAGGGTCGTCCCTTTACTGTCAGGCTGAGCCTTGGGACCCTAACCTCTACTCCCAGTGGAAACATCTTCCCAACATCCACTGTGTCCAGGCCATTCAGTGTTCTGTAAGTTTAAATCGCATCCTGTCTCACCCTGAAACGTTCCTCATGTGTTTGGCTGTTCGTTCCTCGTGCTGTAGAACAGAGGGACCCAGGGGTCCAGGGACACAATTCTTGTGTCGAGGGTGGGGCAAGGGGGAGGGTGGTTGAGAAAATGTTTAGCACGCTTGCCTTAATCGCTCCAGACCTTTGAGCGGAGAGAGTTGGGGGGACATCGCGATGGGGTTGTACAGGATGTTGGTGAGACCTGGTCTGGATCACTGTGCCCAGTTCTCGGTCGCCCCGTAACGGGAAGGGGATTATTAAACCTGGAGAGGGGTTCACCAGAGATTTACCGGGAATGAAGGGTTCGAGTTACAGGGAGAGGCTGGGGGCTGTTTTCCCTGGAGCGTCGGAGGCTGAGGCTGAGGGGGTGACCCGATAGGGGTTTATAAAATCGCGAGGGGGTCGAGAGTGAGCGGTTTCAAGACCAGGGAGGCTTCATTTTTTAAGGTGAGAGCAGAGAGGTTTATAAGACGTGAGGGGAAAGGATCTTTGCACAGAGGGTGGTTTGCGTATGGAGGGAACACCCCGAGGGTCTTGCCCCC
>NW_025195639.1:3777-4496 GCF_004010195.1 Chiloscyllium plagiosum
CACCTCAGTCACCCGCCCTGCCTCATTTCCCAAGAGTAGGTCAAGTTTTGCACCTTCTCTAGTAGGTACATCCACATACTGAATCAGAAAATTGTCTTGTACACACTTAACAAATTCCTCTCCAGTTAAACCCTGAACACTATGGCAGTCCCAGTCTATGTTTGGAAAGTTAAAATCCCCTACCATAACCATCCTATTATTCTTACAGATAGCTGAGATCTCCTTACAAGTTTGTTTCTCAGTTTCCGGCTGACTATTGGGGGGTCTATAATACAATCCCAAAAAGGTGATCATCCCTTTCTTATTTCTCAGTTCCTCCCAAATAACTTCCCTGGATGTATTTCCAGGAATATCTTCAGTTAGTACTGCTGTAATGCTATTCCTTATCAAAAACGCCATTCCCCTTCCTCTCTTGCCTCCCTTTCTATCCTTCCTGTAGCATTTGTATCCTGGAACATTAAGATGTCAGTCCTGTCCATCCCTGAACTACATTTCTGGAATTGCTATGATATCCCAGTCCCATGTTCCTAACCATGCCCTGAGTTCATCTGCCTTCCCTGTTAGGCTTCTTGCATTGAAATAAATGCAGTTTAAGTTGTCAGTCCTACCTTGTTCTCTGCTTTGTCCTTGCCTGCCCTGACCGTTTGACTCACTTCTTTTCTCAACTATACCAGTCTCAGATTGATCTCTTTCCTTTGTTTAGCAAGCATGTATACACA
>NW_025195640.1:0-4496 GCF_004010195.1 Chiloscyllium plagiosum
ACAGTGTATCCCACTCCTGGAGTATACCCAGTGAATCCCACTCCTGGAGTATACACAATATATCCCATTACTGGAGTATACACAGTGTATTCCACTCCTAGAGTATACCCAGTGTTTCCCACACCTGGAGTATACACAGTATATCCCATTACTGGAGTATACACAGTGTATCCCAATCCTGAAGTATACACAGTGTATCCCATTACTGGAGTATACACAGTGTATCCCATTCCTGGAATATACACAGTTTATCCCATTGCTGGAGTATACACAGTGTATCACACTCCTGGAATATACACAGTATATCCCACTCCTGCAGTATACACACTGTATCCCATTCCTGGAGTCTACACAGTGTATCCCAATCCTGGAGTATTCACAGTGTATCCCATTCCTGGAGTATACACAGTGTATCCTGCTCCTGCTGTATATACAGGGTATCCCATTCCTGGGTTATATGCAGCATATCCCATTCCTTGAGTACACAGAGTGTATCCCACTCCTGGAGTATACACAGTGTATCCCATTCCTGGAATATACACCGTGTATCCCACTACTGGAGTATACACAGTGTATCCCATGCCTGGACATACACAATCTATCCCATTCCTGAAGTATACACAGTGTATCCCGTTCCAGGAGTTTACATACTGTATGCCATTTCTGGAGTGTCCACAGTGTAATCCAGTCTGGGAGTATACACAGTGTATCCCATTTCTGGAGTATACGCAGTTTATCCCATTCCTGTAGTATACACATTGTATCACATTCCTGGAGTATATGCAGTGTATCCCATTCCTGGAGTATACACACTGTATCCCATTCCTGGAGTACACACAGTGTATCCCACTCCTGGGGTATACGCTGTGTATCCCCATTCCTGGAGTATATGCAGTGTATCCCACTCCTGAAGTATACACAGTGTATCCCATTCGTGAAGTATTCACAGTGTATCCCATTCCTGGAGTGTATGCAGTGTATCCCACTCCTGGAGTTGATATAGTGTATCCCACTCCTGGAGTATAGACGGTGTATCCCATTCCTGGAGTATACACAGTGTGTCCTATTCCTGGAGTATACACAGTGTATCCCATTCCTGGGGTATACGCAGTATATCCCATTCCTAGAGTATACAGAGTGAATCCCGCTCCTGGAGTATACAGAGTGGATCCCACTCCTGGCGTATACACAGTGTATCCCATTCCTGGAATATGCACAGTGTAACCCATTCCTGGAATATACACAGTGTATCACACTCTTGGAGTATACACAGTATATCCCACTCCTGGAGTATACACAGTGCATCCCATTCCTGGAGTATACACAGTGTGTCCCATTCCTGGAGAATACACAGTGTATCGCCCTCCTGGGGTACACGCAGTGTATCCTATTCCTAGAGTATACAGAGTGTATCCAACTCCTGGAGTATACGCAGTGTATCTGATTCCTGGAGTATACAGTGTATCCTATTCTTGGAGTATACACTGTGTATCCCATTCCTGGAGTATATACAATGTATCCCACTCCTGGATTACACTCAGGGTATCCCATTCCTGAGGTATACGCAGTATATCCCATTCCTAGAGTACACAGAGTGTATCCCACTCCTGGAGTATACACAGTGTATCACACTCCTGGAATATACACAGTATATCCCACTCCTGGAGAATACACACTGTATCCTATTCCTGGAGTATACGCAGTGTATCCAATTCCTGGAGTATACACAGTGTATCCCACTCCTGGGGTGTATGCAGTGTATGCTGTTCCTGAAGTATATACAGTGTATCCCAATCCTGGAGTATACACAGTGTATCCCATTCCTGGAGCATACGCTGTGTATCCGATTCCTGGAGAATGCACAGTGTATCCTATTCCTGGAGTATACACAGTGTATCCCATTGCTGGAGTATACACAGTGTATCCCTCTCCGGGTGTATACATAGGGTATCCCATTCCTGGGGTATACGCAGTATGTTCCATTCCTAGAGTATACAGAGTGTTTCCCACCGCTGGAGTATACACAGTGTATCCCACTCCTGGAGTATACACAGTATATCCCATTACTGGAGTATACACAGTGTATCCCATTCCTGGAATATACACAGTGTATCCCATTGCTGGAGTACACACAGTGCATCCAACTCCTGGAGTATACACAGTATATCCCATTTCTGGAGTATACACAGTGTATCCCATTCCTGGAATATACACAGCATATCCCACTCCTGGAGAAAACACACTCTATCCAATTCCTGGAGTATACACAGTGTATCCCAATCCTGGAGTATACACAGTGTATCCCATTCCTGGAGTATACACAGTGTATCCCATTCCTGGAGTATACCCAGTGTATCCCACTCCTGGAGTATACACAGTATATCCCATTACTGGAGGATACACAGTGTATCCCATTCCTGGAATATACACAGTATATCCCACTCCTGGAGTATTCACACTGTATCCTACTCCTGGAGTATACACAGTGTATCCCATTCCTGGAGTATACACAATGTATCCCACTCCTGGAGTATACACAGTATATCCCATTACTGGAGTATACACAGTGTATCCCATTCCTGGAATATACACTGTGTATCCCATTGCTGGAGTATACACAGTGTATCACACTCCTGGAATATACACAGTATATCTCATTCCTGGAGTATACACACTGTATCCTATTCCTGGAGTATACACAGTGTATCCCAATCCTGGAGTATACACAGTGTATCCCATTCCTGGAGTATACACAGTGTATCCCACTCCTGGAGTATACCCAGTGTAACCCACTCCTGGAGTAAACACAGTATATCCAATTACTGGAGTATACACACTGTATCCTATTCCTGGAGTATACACAGTGTATCCCACTCCTGGAGTATACCCAGTGTATCCGACTCCTGGAGTATACACAGTATATCCCATTACTGGAGTATACACACTGTATCCTATTCTTGGAGTATACACAGTGTATCCCATTCCTGGAGTATACACACTGTATCCCATTTCTGCAATACACACAGTGTATCCCACTCCTGGAGTATATGCAGTGTATCCCCATTCCTGGAGTATACACAGTGTATCCCGCTCCTGGAGTATATGCAGTGTCTCCCATTCCGGTTGTATACACAGTGTCTCCCATTCCTGGACTATACACAGTGTCTCCCATTCCTGGTGTATTCGCAGTGCATCCCATTCCTGGAATGTATGCAGTGTATCCCACTCCTGGAGTATACACAGTGTATCCCATTCCTGAAGTATTCACAGTGTGTCCCATTCCTGGAGTGTACGCAGTGTATTCAACTCCTGGAGTATACACAGTGTCTCCCATTCCTGGAGTATACGCAGTGTATCCCATTCCTGGAGTTCACATAGTGTATCACACTCCTGGAATATACACAGTATATCCCACTCCTGGAGTATACACACTGTGTCTTATTCCTGGAGTACACACAGTGTATCCCAATCCTGGAGTAAACACAGTGTATCCCATTCCTGGAGTATACGCAGTGTATCCTATTCCTGGAGTATACACAGTGCATCCCATTCCTGAAGTATATACAGTGTATGCCATTCCTGGATTATACACAGTGTATGCCATTCGTGGAGTGTACGCATTGTATCTCACTCCTGGAGTATACACAGTATATCCCACTCCGAGAGTATACACAGTGTATCCCATTCCTGGAGTAGACACAATGTGTCCCATTCCTGAAATACACACAGCGAATTCCATTTCTGGAGGACACATAGTGTATCACATTCCTGGATAATAGACAGTGTATCACATTCCTGGAGTATACACAGTGTAACTCATTCATGGAGTATACACAGTGCATCCCACTCCTGCGGTATAAGCAGTTTTTCCCATTCCTGGAGTATACGCAGTGAATCCCACTCCTGGAGTATACACAGTCTATCCCAATCCTGGAGAATACACAGTGTATCCCACTCCTGGAGCATACACGGTGTGTCCCATTCCTGGAGAATGCGCAGTGTATCCCATTCCTGCAGTATACACAGTGCATTCAACTCTGGAGTATACACAGTGTATCCCATTCCTGGAGTATGCACAGTATATCCCACTCCAGGGGTATACACAGTATATCCCATTCCTGGAGTATATACTGTGTATCCCACATTCCTGGAGTATATGCAGTGTATCCCATTCCTGTAGTATATGCAGTATCCAATTCCTTGAGCATACACAGTGTATCACATTCCTGGAGTATACACAGTGTATCCCATTCCTCGAGTATACACAGTGTATCCAACTCCTGGAGTATACACAGTATATCCCATTCCTGGAGTATACGCAGTACATCCCATTCCTGGAGTATACACAGTGTATCCCATTCCTGTAGTATATGCAATATCCAATTCCTTGAGTATACACAGTGTATCCCATTCCTGGAGTATACGCAGTGGATCCCATTCCTCGAGTATACACAGTGTATCCAACTCCTGGAGTATACGCAGTATATCCCATTCCT
>NW_025195641.1:0-4496 GCF_004010195.1 Chiloscyllium plagiosum
AAACGGCCTCTCACTTCATATCTGAATTTTACACCGAAGGGAGTGAGCTGGGTAGATTCATTTGAACTGCTGTGCTCTTCCAGCACCCAGAATCTGGTTTCCAGCATCTGCAGTCATTGTTTCTACCTCATTTTGGGCACCTCTAATGGCAAACACAAATGGGATACCTTTATTCCAATCATTCGGGTAATCCTGACAGTATGTTCTCAACATGGTCTTCACCTTTCTAAAGCTCCCTGGGAGTCAAGATGATACGCAGTGGATTTAAAGTGCCGTATACCTAAGCTACCCATAACCTGCTTAAATAGCCTGGCAGTAGAAGTTGACGCTTGCTCCAATTGAATCTCTTTGGGTAGCCCAGACCATGTGAAGAAAGCTACTAACTCCTCTACCACCTTTTCTTGCCTTGATTCTCCATAATCGAATTGCCTCTGGAAATCTGGTCGACACATCAATTATGGTTCACAAGCACTGGTTCCCACTTTTCGTTCTCTGGAAGGGACCTACACAATCAATTAGAACCTGTGTGAAAGGTTATTCAAATGTGGGAATTGGCAACAAAGCTGCTGGTTTTATTACCACCTGTGGTTTCCCTATCATTTGGCATGTATGACACATACATCTAAAGGGAACCACATCCTTGTGCATTTCAGGCCTATAAAAATGTTTTTTGTGTCTTGGCCTGAGTCTTTTGTACCCCAAGGTGACCTCCTACTGTTAGTCCATGAACTACTCGTAACACTTCCTGTCTATATGCAACCAGCAACACAATCTGGTGCACTTCGGCCCATTTCTCCTCTTCACTAATCTGCTGTGGTCTCACTTTTCTTCTTAGGATTCTAACTATCAGATAAAAATCCTCAGAATTATTCTCTGTCTCCTTTTTGGGGTGCACATCCACATATATATCTTATATCGTCTCGTCTTGCTGCTTCAAGTCCCCTAGGTGTTCAGGCCTAAACACTTCTGTTTGACTCTTTGCCTTTTCAGGTTTTTCCAGCACTATTATATCATACAAGTTATCCGCGAACTGAATCTCAACTCATTCATCTATCTCTTTAGTTTTTATTTCGTGCTGTGACTTATGATTGTGGGATCTGGTTCCGACACGAATTGGGAAAACACCAGGATATTTCAGTTTTAATCCTCGGTTTCTTGGTCTTCCTTGCGCTTCTCCTCAACAATGTTCCACCTTGGACCCTGTCAAATCATTCCCAAGAACAAACGGTATTCCTGGAACTGACACTCTGTCAACCATTCCCACTGTTACTTCCCCAGTCTTGCGTTGGCACTTCAACGTGATCCGACATAGGGGAACGCTAAATTTCTGTCCATCCATTCCACAAATTGCCACACTCGCGGGTATCAGATCAGAAAGAGTGCAAATTCGCTCATCTCTTACTATCAGCGGCTGGTCAGATTATGTATCTCTCAAAATTATAACTTCTTGTCTTTCTCTCCCTGTTTTTTCTGAGTAAACTTTACCCACAGAGGTGAATTCTTGTAGAGATCAGATACTAACTCCATACCCAGCCCCTGCCCAGACTGTGCACTCTCCTGCAGCTCCTCGGCTCTTCTTGGGTTTTCCTTTCCTACTTTTACGAATGCTCCAGGTTTCGCCTCTGTTACCACATCTTTTCACACAGTGCCTTTCTTTAACACCCCACACTGTGACTTTATGTGGCCCACTTTACCACAGTGGAAACACTTGAGGCCGCTCACCTCCTGTCCACCCTATTGGGCTTCTTTTTTTATCCTGTGGTAAACTCTTAGCAGTGTTCTCTACTCATGGTTTTGTCGTGTAGGATCTTCCCTTCTCCCAACTTCTATCCCTCACAGGGCAAGATTCTGGCTGGAAGCTTGTCTTCTGCAGCAACATGTATCTGCTAATTCTGCTGCCCTTCTCACTTCCTGAACTTTCTGTTCCTCCATGTGAATTCTTACCATCTCTGGTGGAGAGTTTTTTTTTAACTCCTTCAACAGAATAACCTCTCTGAGAGCGTCACATTTTAAAAGCATGCACCCATCTGTCAACTCGACTATGAATTCTGCTGCCCTTCTCACTTCCTGAACTTTCTGTTCCTCCATGTGATTTCTTACCATCTCTGGTGGGAGTTTTTTTTAACTCCTTCAACAGAATAACCTCTCTGAGAGCGTCACATTTTAAAAGCATGCACCCATCTGTCAACTCGACTATGTTTAATTCTTTCAAACTTGGCATAAAGCTGACTTGGTTCCTTCTTTTTTTTTTCTGAAGCACTGTCTATATGCTTCTGGTATCAATTCATAAGCAGCTAAAATAGCCTGTTTGACCTCTTCATAATCTCTTGACCCCCTCAGCTGACATCAAAAGCTCTGCCTCCCAATTTAGTCTTAACTGACATCTCACCACTCCATCTGTCAAGCCAACTTTTCAAATGAAATAAAGAATGCTTCAACATCTTTCTCATGAAAATGTGGCAGAGTTTTGACATATTTGGAAGTATCACAACCTTGTCTTTTAATCTCCATCCTGTTAACTTGACTTTGCCAACTAAGTCTCAACCTCTCAAGTTCAAATTCTATCTCCTTTTGCTCAGCGAACAACTTTCTCTCTCTTTCTTAATCCTCTCTCTCTCTTTCTCTCTCCCTTTCGTCTCTCTCTCTCTCCCTCTTTGCTCAGCTAAGACCGTTCTCTTTTTTCTCTATTGGCTCTCTCTCTTTCTCAGTCTTCTCTCTCTATTTCTCGGTCTCTTCCTTTTCTCTCTCTTTGTTTATATCCTCACTACATTTTCCTCAATTGTAATTTAGGGTTTTCTACCTCTACGGTAATTGCCTGTTTCTCCAATACACTAAGTGTTTGCGTAATTCCCTTATAATTTTCACTTTATTTTAGTACTTGATCAAACACAAATCTAACTTCTTTACTAATTATAAAAGTAAGGCCTTTTTCTTTCTTTATAAACTTTCTTTGCAAATCTAAGAATCATCTTCAAATCCCAGAATCTCTTTGGCAATTTAAGAGCCATTTCTCACACTTTTAGTTTAACCAACCACAACAAATTTTCTCACCGACATTTTATTTAAAGATGTAGGACACCAACCTGCAAGTATTTAAATCTACTAGGCTTTCCCATTCCCCAAATCTATTCAAGTCTGTCCAAATCTTAGCGTGGATCTGTCTAAACCTGTTCAAATCATGGACAAAAGCCCCCAATCTGTTATTGCATGGGGTAAACTCCTCTGCGAATTTCAACCAGCAACACAGTAAAGATTCACCACGTGTTGTAATCTGTTAAAATTCAAGAGGCGAAGAACGATCCCAGAGGTAACTATTTAATGTAAAAATTAACAACTTTATTCTTGACGTCGAAAAGAGAATATTGAAATAAACATCTATTTACAACTTCTTTCTCTTAAACTTATCTTTTTCCTCCCACTCTACAATACTAGTCTGACAAAAAAAAATCCCGATAAAGATTTACAAGAGAACATCTCGTTTCAAACCCAGTCAGCTTTGCTGCACCTCCTTTGTAGATTTTACTCAGCAGATTCTCATCAGGTTGGCCTCGATGTTGTGCTGTGCAAATCCCTTCCCCAGACAGGCATCTTTCAGAGAGCTCTTGAGCTAGCAGTGTCCATGCCAGTTCTTTCTCGACTGTTCAAAAATGTTCCCGAAAACATCAGATCGTTTTATTGGTTTTAATGTTATTAAAATACTAAATTCAAACTTGATTGGAATTTGGTATTTTGGAACATAATTTAATCTAGTTGGACGAATTTGAATTTCTTTTTGTCCCATGGCAACCTAGCTGCTCTATTTGTGTCGACCACGTGTTACATTGTCACATTGTTCAGAACACTTTATGCTTTATCAAGTAGTTTTGTTAGCTTTTCAACTCCCTTCAAGGTACAGTACCTCTGCACCTTCATAGCACGTCCTACCATCAAGCCAATCTTGGATCCAGTTGGCTAGCTCTCCAGGATCCCATGGGATTTAACCTTCCTCAACAACCTACCCATACGATACCTTCTCAAAGATCTTGCTAAAGTCCATGTAGACAATGGTTATCGCACTGCCCTCATCTACCTTCTTGGTTCCCAATTCAAAAAAAACTGAATCAATCACGACTTTTTTTAGACCAGATTTGGAGAATTGTGTACAGTTCTCACTGCACTAGAGGATGGATGTGATTGGACTGGAGAGATTGCAAAGGAGATTATCCCTGAATATTGCTGGAGGTGTCGCTGTGCAGCTGTGAAGAGGGCGGTTCATAAGCTTGCGCTGCTTTCTTTAGAGCAGGAATCGGGGTATATAATACTATAAGGGATATGGACAATGTGGATAAACAGTAGTTGTTTCCTCTTTTCGATGGGCCAATAACAAATGGGATAATTTTAAACTGAAAGGCTTCGGGGGGACATGAGGAGAACACTTTTCACCTTGAGGATGGAAGGGACCTGTCATACACTGACCGGGAGGATAGTTGAGACGGGAAACCTCTCAACCTTTAAAC
>NW_025195642.1:0-4496 GCF_004010195.1 Chiloscyllium plagiosum
CCCTCCACACTATCCACAATTCCACCAACCTGTTACCTCATCAAACGTACGAACCTACCCTTCCACTTCGTCATCCAAGTCATTTATCAAAATCACAAGCAGCAGAGGTCCTAGATCTGATCCTTACAGAACACCATTGCTCACCTAATTCCACACTGAATACTTCCCATTCACCACCACCCTCTGTCTTCTATGGGATGGTAATTCTGTATCCAGACAGATAGGTCTCCCTGTATGCCATGCCTCCTTACTTACTGAATGAAACTAACACGGGGAAGCTTATCAAACACCTTGTTAAAATCCATGCACTCCGCATTCACTGCTCTACCTTCTTCATTGTGCTTAATCCCATCCATAAAGCATCCTCACAAAGCCATGCTGACTATTTCTAATCAAACTATGATTTTTCAGAATCCTCTCCAATACTTTGTCCAATACCGATGTAAGACTGACTGGTCTGTCATTCTCAGGACAATCCCTGTTTCCTTGCCTGAAAAGGGACCTAAGATTTGCCACCCTCCAATCAACCAATGCTAGTCCAATGGACAGTGAAGAAGCAAAGACCATCGCCAAAGGCACAAAAATCTCTTCCCTATATTCCTGTCGGAACCTAGGGTGTTTCCCGTTGGCTGATTGATTTATCTATGCTTATGTTTGTATTTCAATCAGTCTGTATTTCACCTCAACTTGGTTACTCCCTGTCCAACCAACTGATTGATGGCTTTCCATTTTAGGGCTCTGTACAGTGCTGCCATCCTGAGCAAGTATGGTTCCAAATATCCTGTGTATTATGGAATGGAAAACATGGGAACCTTTGACTCTGCTGCTCCTCAGATGCTGCCTGACTGGCTGTGCATTTCCAGCGCCACAATTTTCGACTCTGAACACCAGGATCTACAATCCTCTCTTTCTCCATTACTGAGGGCTGTCCCCTCTGCACACTGAACAGGGAACTAATCAGCAGAAACTCGTTGTATCTGGAGCTGACTGTTCAGTTTTGGAAAGTTGCATTTGATGAACACATTTTCTAAAAATGAATTTCAAATTCAACAAATATTGATTCAGTCCCAATGTTACAGTTTTGGTTGGTGAATTGGGCAGGTTGATAACGAACAATGAATGACTGAAGAACCCCGAGGTACAGAGTATTCCAGGTGATATATTCCAGGTTGGATGTGCTTTACCTGAATGCTGGTAATATTATGAGACAGACAGATATGTTAAGGAAACGAGGTGACTTGTGGAAGTGTGACATTTTTGCCATTATGGCGATGTGTTTTAGGGAGGTCAGGGCTGACAACTCAATATATTGTGGTACCAGAACTATAGTCAAGACAGGAGAGACGATAAAAGAGGAGGTAGTGTTACCTTATTAATTATAGAGTCAGTTACTGGCGTAAGAAGGGACGATATCTTGAAAGGATCTTCTAATGAGGCTTGCTGGTTAGAGCTCATGATCAAAACCAGACACAGAAACACTGCTCGGGATATATTATAGACCCCCAGATAAAGTAAAGTACGCGAGCACGTATAATAACTAAGTTATTGAGGTGTGTAAAAACAATAATAGGATCATTATATTCAGGCATTTCAATTCCAAACATTCATTAGGTCAGTGATAACTTTTTAAGAGGGGGCAGGTGTTTTGAAATTTATTCCAGAGAACTTCTTATATTAACATAGAACAGATACAACAATGGAAAGTGCAGTGCTGGGCCTCAGTGTGGGGAACGAAGCCAGTCAGCTGTTCCAGGCAGAAGTTGGAGAGCATGATAGGACCAGTGACCGTGATATCACACATTTTGACTTTGCTAAGGAAAAGACCCCAAAAATGTTAGAAAAATAAAAGCTTTTTGCATTGGGGAGGCAGATTTTATGGAAAATAAATGACAGGATCTGGCCAAAGTGCAGTTGCTTCTGGGTGAAACTGTAGCAGAACAAAGTGGGGCGGGGGTTGAGGGATCATTTGACTAAAATGGAATTGATGACAGTATCGGCCCAGCATGTTACATCGAAGATAAAATTTAGGAAAACAAGCCCAGAGAACCTCAGATGTCGCCACAAATTCTGAATAGAATGGAAAAGGAAAGAGAAGCTTAAATCAGGTTCCAAGTGAGCAGGCCAATGAAGGTCCTAAAATAATATAGAGAGTGGAGGGCTAAACTTAAAAAGTCAGCGGAAGAGCAGGAGGAGGGGTGACAAAACAGTAGCGGGAAAGATTAGCAAGAATACAAAGTCATTTCTTTTTGGCTTATTAAGGGGAAGAGAGTTACGTGGGAATGAATGGGAGTGTTAGGGACTTAGGGGACCGCCTGTTCACAGAGCTAGAGAATATGTTAAACACATCCTACGAATCGGTCTTCAGTTTGGAGAAGCAGTTCCTGGATTCAGGGAGAGTGACCGTTTGACCCTTGAACAAATTGACACAGGAGCTGAGGAAGAATTGGAATTTTATGCAAGATAGAGTGGGCAAATCACCAGATTAAAGACCAAGTCTCACATCAGTGAGAGGGAAAGAATTGTAGAAAATTTGGTGGGCTGTTGAGGCTGGATCATTAAATATCATCAAGGTTGAGACAGAAAGATTTTTATACAAGTGTTGTGGGGAAATCACAGGAAAGTGGAATGGGGGATTAACAAAATAAATATAACCTAATCGAAGGAAAAGCAGACTCAGTGAGCGGATAGACATATTGTTGCCCCTATGTCTAATGGTGTTCTTTTCCAATAGCCCTGTATTCACAAGAACATCAACCTCTCTCACTATGGAGTGAGACACAGTTTGGATTTCAGTCGAGGGATTCAAGGAATTCATAAACGCGATACGAATAGACAGAAAGTATGAGAGGACTGCGATAACACGGGTTGCCTGTCGGGGTGAGGATCTGCATCGACATAGTCTACACTACCAGATGGAAGACCTCAGCAAGACACCCTCCAAGGCCAAGCATCGACCTGCACTGGGGAGCCGGTAGTCAGGGGCCAGGTGTCAAGGAGTGATGAAGGCCTAAACACTACATCACTGTCGTGTCTCCTTCCTTCCCTGACCAAAACTAAATGTGGAAGGTTAGAGAGACATGCCGGTGGTAGCAGAGTAAGCAGTAAGTCTTTGACACGAGAGGCTTCGGACAGCTCCAGCTCAGCAAAATATACAGGTAAACTCAAATAAAGTCCTTTTAACTTTATTGTTACAGCAGTCCAAATGGCAGTTAGCACAGTCGCACGTTCCTCTTGTGGGATGTGTGAGCTCAGGGAGCTGATGGCTGCACATGTAGGAACTGCATCCAGCTTCAGCTCCTGGGGGACAATGTTAGGGAGCGACGCTGGGCGGCACAGTGGCTCATGGGTTAGCACTGCTGCCTCAGAGCACCAGCGACCAGCATTCAAATCCTGCCTCGGGCAACTGTCTGTGTGGAGTTTGCACATTCTCCCCGTGTCTGCATGTATTTCCTCTGGGTGCTGCGGTTTCCTCACACAGTTCAAAGATGTGCAGGTTAGGTGAATTGGTCATGCTAAATGACCCGTGATGTTGCGTGTAGGGGAGTGGGTCTGGGTGGGCTGTTCTTCGGTGGGTTGGGGTGGACTTGTTGGACCAAACGTCCTGTTTACACATTGTAGGTAATCACATTTAGGATGCACTCAGGGTCATCCGAGATACTGACAAATTCATAGACACGGCCCTAGTTATGTTTCTTTAATGACTGTAATATTCCAGTCCAACGTTCATCGTCCTGAGTTCATAAGCTTTACCTGGCAGTCCTGTTGTACTCAAATAAACACAATTTAATCCAACAGGCCTTCCCTGCTTCCTGTCATGTTCCAGGCAGAGAGTAAATGGGCGACCACCAAGAATGGCAAAGGGAGTAGGCAGGGAGTGCAGGAATCCTCTGTGGCCATTCCACTCGAAAACAAGTAGACCAGTTTGGATTGTTGGGGGAGATGACCGTTCAGGGGAAAGTAGCAGTAACCAGGTTGGTGGTACTAACACTGGCTCTGGGGCATAGTGAGAAAGGGTAAATGTAAACAGGAAGTTAAAGATAGGAGGGTCGATTGTTAGTGGGACAGATCAGAAATTCTGTGGTCGCAAACGGGAATCCAGGATGGTGGGCTACCTCCCAGGTGCTAGGGACCAGGATGTCTCCAAGTGGCTGCAGAACATTCTCAAGGGGGACGGAGAGCAGCCAGAAATCATTATGCACGTTGGCACAAATGTTACCCGTAGAAATAGGGACGAGGTCCTGCAGCGTGATTACAGAGAGCTAGGAGAAACATTTAAAAAAATCTTGACAGTGATAATCTCCTGAGAGGGAGATTACTGACCGAGACATGCACTGGAGGGGATACCAATATCTTGGCGGCCAGTTTTGCTCGGGTTACAAGGGAGGGTTTAAACTAGATTGGTGGTCATATCCTCAAGAGCAGGGAGACAAGTGGAAGGAGATACAGTAATCAGAAATAGTAACGTTAGGCTGGAAAATGACAGAGAGAAAGTAATG
>NW_025195643.1:0-4497 GCF_004010195.1 Chiloscyllium plagiosum
TGTGGCTGCTCCACTCAGCGAATTGTTTAAAAACGGCAAGAAGTTTCTGGCGACAGAGGACTGTCAAAAGGCATGTGACAGCCTAAAAGCTGTGTTAATTAGCAACACCGGATTACACGAAGCTGTTAAGGTGGCTATTAATGCCAGTAATGTGGATGTTGGTCTGCTGCTCCTGCAGGAGGAGGATGAGGGAGTAGAAAGAGCCTTCGGGTAATTTTCCAATAAGTTGAACGTTCATCAAGAGAAATATTCAACTTTGGAGAAACAGACTTTTCACTTGCTGTTGGCATTGCAATATTTCAGTGTTTATATTCTCAGCAATGCATCTGAGACAATCATATTCACTGAACACTACCCATTGAATCTGTGGAAAATGGAACGACAAAAATAGCAGACTGTTTAGAGGGAGCTAGTAGTTGCAGCCATTCAATTTGAAATAGTGTATGTGACCGTTCATGACAACGTGATCGCCAATGCATTATTGTGACCTGAATGTGTTACGGGGTGGGTGGGTTCGGTGGCGGGTGTGTTGTGGCCTGAATTTGCATACACTTATGCATGCTTGCATGTGTATAGTGTGTGTAGTGTATATGTGTGTTTAGACGACTAACCAAGTTTTGAAGTGTTGAAAATAAAGCCATTTTTGGTGTTGGTGATTCTTTCTTCTTTGTTTTTAAGGGGGGAGGTGTCATAATGCTAGTTCCTTTATGCTCAAAGTTGTTCCTTGGTTCAAGGAAACTCTATGATTGATATCTTTTCAGAGGAGCAATAAAATAGACCGGGTTCCGATCAGTCTAGTTTGGTACAGGGGTGAAATTTTGAGAGGCGTTTTGTTTGTATGTAAACATATGAGAGTTCATGCCATCGTGGCCATAGTTTAGAAACGAACTTTATAATGAAAGGAGAGTTGTCATCTCCTTAGCTGAGCAATCTTAGTTCATTCTGAACGAGGGAGAAGTTCAGCAGGGAGCTGTGTGGAAGCTCTGTCTCTCTCTTTTCAGCCCTTCACAGGCAACCTGGGAAGCATTTATACTTGTTTTTAACGGGAGTTTGCTTTTTGGGACTGCATAATTCAGTGTCGTTGGATAGCTTGAGATCTGTAGGGGTTGTTTATTCTGTTTTTTGTATTTCATTGTGTAACTTTGTGAATAAATTTTGTCTGTTTTAAAATCTAACAGTCAATCAAGTTATCTTACTCCGTGTAAATTTCACTGTACACTTCCAGAAGAAAAAAATGCAAAGACTGGACATACTTTCTTAAGAATGTTGTCAGTGGTCTGGCCTAGTCCATAACATAAGCTTTAACACTGATAATTCGCTTTCCCAGCAGTCCCGGATCCTTGCTGTCACTGCCCCCACTGCTGCTGCAGACATGTTAGTTTTTAAAAGAATAATTGACCTCCCTGGCAGCCCCCAGACCTCGGCCTCGCTGATCATTGTCACGTTTCCCGGTTTCAGCATCCTGAGCGAAGTTGTTCTTACTTATCTTTACGAGGTAACATTGTAGGTTCCTTATTTTTGTGTTGGTATCTATTTCACTCCATTCTACACCCTGAAACATCTGGTGTGTTGTTGTGAGACTGCAGAGAACACAGCGTTTATTTTTTAAAGGAAGGGATCAGAATGCAGCGCTTTGGTGGAAGGGAAACTTTACACAAAGTCATGTCAAAACTTATCCCAACGATCGTGCTAAATGGCGTTAGTCATTTCTAGAAAACTAAGGTGAGTAGGCGAGTCCTGTTCCCTGTACATTTTATTTTGTACCCTGAAGAAAGGAGAGAAGCATGTCCCCTATCTGTATGTCAGCGCAAAAACCACACTCTGCTTCAGGATGATGTCAGTCCGCAAGGAGATAACGTCTTTTACACATCTCTCTCATGAAGACATTCCAAAGATGCCGAGTGAAATGCCTCTGTAGCTGTGGCCACCGACGCTTAATCTTTGTTTCTGTAAATTGTGATAATATTTGCCTTGTGAGCATCCTGTGGAACAAATCGTATAACCATTGGAGAATGGGACAGTGAGGGTACAGGTGGAAAGATTTGTTTTTAAGCAATTCAGCCAGAATTCCATCCTTGTTGAAAACCTTTCTGTGATGAGCATTACTAGTCCAACTGAACCATGACAGAAAGCTGTGGAGGATTATCAAACAGAGACTCGGAGATAACTGACTCATATCTTTTTTGCTTTTCACAGTTCAAATTTAGCAACTGCTTTCCTTCCTCTCATGATTTGAACGTCGAGCAGGTCTTGTTGACAAGAGGGAATTTCATGTCATGGAAACTCACAGCAAGAAGAGTGGAGTGAGCAGATGGTTCAAGAACAGACTGTAGGTTTTTGGTCTGAAACCTGAGTTGACTTGCTAATTAAGTCACATTTAAATCATAAAATTTAAAATGACTCATTTTTCTGACAGACATTATAAAGAGATTGTGAGAGTTACGTGGCGGGAGGTGGGTTCGTGGTAACATGAGCTGGGGTTTACCTTGGCAGGAGTAGAACCAGGAGCCAAACTGAACAAGAGGCTAAGTTTATGTGGAATAAAGTCTTTACTTTTCAATTCATTCACAGAATTGATTTCTTTATTTGTATAAACTTGCTAAAGAAATACAAAAGAAAACCTAACAATTATTCTTTTGTCCCTTCAAGCAAGTGGAGACTGCTTACAATGGTAATTTTAAGCATTAGGAAAACAGGAGAAGAAATAAAATTTGTATCTAAATTGCAATTGTTTGTCATAAACTTTTAATCTGAACTGAGTATGATGTCTTTATTAAAATATTTTTACAGTAGTTCAGGGAAAGTTTATGAATGAGCAAATCAAGCCAATCATCACTACGAGATCTGACTGGATTTCTCAAATTGTCAGGACCTGCATATCATCTGTTTTGCTGTAGAGAGAGAAATGATTTGAAAAGCACTGACACATGCACAATGGGAGTGAGTTTCAGTGATCTGACTGTTGAGTGAGCTTTCCAGTTGCACAGCCTGAGTGACAATGCACCAATGGGAGGGCCCAAGCATATGTACTGTGTGTAAACAATGTTACGAAATTGAAAGTCTGGACAATTTAAGGTAGAAAACTTTTTGCTGAGTTTAAGGTCGAGCAAAAGCTCCGTATGCTGAACAGCTAAGAGACGTGTTGTTCTATATATGCGACAATTGGCTGTGAAATGGATGACTGATCTCTATTTGCTGTTTTGACAACAATTCAATTTAACCAATTAATCTAAATTGTGCTCAGGATACCAAACTCCAATTAAATTTGTATTTATTGTGTTGACAACATCTGACCAATGAGCGGGTAGGACGTTGGAGGTAAGAAAAATAATGGAATTTTTAATATTAATCAGAGCAATTGGCATCTAAATACCTGGCTTTCATGAAATCTTAGGAGGTACCAGATATCAAAGATACATTTTCCAATAAAGGCAATAAAAAGTCAGTAGACGATCCAGGGAGAAGATAGTGCAATCAAATGGAAGGAAGGAGGCAACAGATAAAGAAGATCAGAAGGAAGACACCATAAGAGACTGTATAGACTCTGAGAGATTTAGTTGATTTAATGTTGAACAGTTGTGTTATTGGATCAGCATTTTCGTAGAATTGGAATCAGATAATGATTAATTAAGAAAAAAAGGGGACTCGGGTTTGCCAATCGTGCTTGTTTAGTGTTCACTGTTAGAGTTGGGAAAAATTGTTACTTCTCTCTTTATATATGGGAAATCAAGGGTTTCCTTTCACTCACCAGACATTTGACAGATTATGATGTTTTCTGGTCGTTTAACTTTGAATTAACAGAGGGTTCGACTTCTGCATCATAACACTTTGGGGGCTCATGCAGAATTTGGACAGATTTACACAGGCTGAGATAGATCAGGAAAGATCAAGTTCGAAATTTCAACAGATTTGGAGTACGAAGGGTCCCAGCAAATAGAAGCACACTTGTGCACGAGATACTTAAATAAGACTTAACTGAGAAAAATCTGTTTCATTTTGGCGACTTGTAGTTGGTTCGATTAAAAATGAGTGAATTGGCACTTTGAGTTACGATATATTTTCTGGGGGTAGAAGAAGTGACTTTGGAGTTTTACAAAAGGTGAGCAGAGAAAAGCTGCTGCAAATTGCAGACAAGCTGGAGATGAAATTGCCTGTGCCACTGAGAAACGATGAGGGTATTACCAAAATAGCTCATCCTTGAATCGTGCTGGGAAAGCCAATAAAATATCTGGAAATGGCTCACATTGAATTGCAAATGATGCAGCTTGAGATAGAGGACAAAAGAAAACGCCAGAAGATCCTGAGAGAAACAAAGCGGAAGAGAGAGCAAGAAAAATAGGCAGTTAGAAATTCAGAGTTGTAACACAGTCAGGAAAGTCAACTTAACAGAATCGAGATGAAGGGAGAAGTAAGGTGTGTCGTCAAATATACAAAAAAAAATCCCCTTTTCGATTAGAAAGCTGATCAAGGCTTCTTTGCTTCATGTGAATAATTGAT
>NW_025195644.1:0-4497 GCF_004010195.1 Chiloscyllium plagiosum
CTCTGATCTCACTAGCACATTGTATAGTTGCAGCCTTATAGGCTTCCTTGCTCTTGTAGTCCAATGCCCTTAAAAGGAGAGCCAACATTCAAATAGCCTTCCTGCTGCTCACTGTGTGTGAGCTTTCTGTGTTTCCCGTACAAGTTCCTCCAAGTCTCTTTGTATCGTAGTCTTCTGCCGTTTGTTTCTAAATGTATGTTTTTTTTTCCTTTGTTCTCCCTTACAAAATTAACAAATATAAACTTTCCCCGTGTAATATTTAATTTGGAATTTTTTCTGCCGTTTGTTTCTAAATGTATGTATTTTTTTCCTTTGTTTTCCCTTACAAAATTAACAAATATAAACTTTCCCCGTGTAATATTTAATTTGGAAATTTTTACCCACTTAGTTAACCAAGTAATCAGCTCTCTGGAAACTCTTTATATTCTTTTCACAACCTGCCTTTCCAACAAATTTTGTGTCGTCTATAAGTTTGGCTATAGTACACTTCCTTCCTTCCTCCAGGTCAGTAATATATATTGGAAACAGTTACAGTCCCCGCCTGAGTCCTGTGGAACCCCACTGGTCACAAGTCACCAACCTGGAAAGGTATCCCCTTATCCCAACTCTCTGTTTCCTGCCCATTAACCAATTATCTACCTACACCAATTTACCACCTCTAATACCATAGGCTGTTATCTTAAGGGCTAACATTTGTCAGGTACCTTGTCAAACACCTTCTGGAATTCCAAATACAATACATCTACTGGTTTTCCTCGAAAAATGGAAAAAATTAGTCAGACAGAATTTCCTTTTCATGAAACCATGCTGAGTCTGTTTCATGGTATTAGTATTTTCCAAATTTGTCGACACAGTTTCCTTTAAAATTGATCCTGGTATTTTCCCATCAATAGATGTGAGGCTAATCTGTCTTTTGCCACGCTCCCTATGAATCGGGGTATGACATTGGCAAGAGAGTGGGTAACGGTCACAATCAGGTCAGCTACAATTTTACTGAATGATAGAAGGCCACAATGGGCCAAATGGCCTCCTCCTAGTGCCACTTCTAAACACATTCTGAACCCAGCACCTGGAGCGTTCGATGTGAGGACTCCAATCTAATGGTGGCGTTGTGTATGAACGGTGATGGAAGCAGTTGTTGGTACTATCTTGCTGGCATCGTACCCTCCTCATCAAGGATATGCCATGTCCTAAGCTGGGAGCAAGTGGCAGGTGCCATCCTTCTGCAAAAAGACAAAAGGGAGATAAAAGCATTTCCAGACAGAATAGAAAACAATCCCATCTTTTTCACACTGAAGTCACTAATTAACAGTTATAACTCTTTCTTAAGCAGAACAACATCTGGAATGGGACAGATATGTTTTGTGTACACCTCCCACAAAGATGGTGGCTCACCTCATTCCTGTCCTGTGATGGTTTAAATAAAGTTCATTTCAATTGGGTCACTATAATTGTAATAATGCTGTTTCTTGGGGCAACATTTGGAAGGGAAGATCCTACAGATCGCCTCAGGGCTGGGGAAATTCAGGTTCCCCATGCTGAAAGAAGTCAGAATCAATGCCAGGGGTTGAGCCCATTTTGACCGGTTTTGCAATGTTCTTTGTTGTCATCCAAACTTTCGTCCAAAAGTCCTACTCACTCTGATATCAGTCAGTCATCTCTCACTCCTTCCGGTTTCACCCACTGATCTTCATCTTTTATGGTTGTACCTTCCCAACTTTTCATAATGAATAGATGCTGTTCTTTCTCTTGGCAGTGTTCAACATCTGAAAACCTCAGCATCCCGAATCAGACTGCCAGCTCTACCTGATATAATGTTCCCTGTGTGGCAATCTGATTCAGGGTGCTGAGATTTTCAGATGGAACAGTTAAATCATTGATAATTATCATCTAGTTTCAAAGAAAGTGTGGTCTCTTCAAATGCATCACCTGGTGACCATGGCAGTGGCAGATTGAATGGTTATTTTCCTCGAACTGATATTGAGGCACATTCAAATTTTTCAGCAACGATTTCATTTCCTGATGTCCACCCTATTGAAGTCCTGATATTTGCAACCTGTGACTGGTCTGTCCCGTCCAAATGCAATTTTAACATATATTGATCTCTGGTCACTTGTCTTAAAGATGGTGAAACTCAGGGCAGTGTCATTTACGATATGCAGAGTTAGTCTCTGTGTGTCAGCATGTGTTTCTATGTGCCTGTATGTGTCCCAATGTATGCGTTTCTAGATTTGTGTGCTTGCATTTATGTGTTTCTTTGTGTCTGTATGTGCATTAATGCCTCTCTGTGCGTATGTATGTCTCCATGATCGTATGTACATTGCTGTGTGTTTCTGTGTCTGCATGTGTGTATCAGTATGTGTGTCCATGTTTCTCTGTGCATGTGTTGCATCTGCAGATGTATCTTTCTGTGTCTGTGAATGTGTATCTCTCTGTATGTATGTGTGTTTCTGTGTCTGTGTATCCCTTCATGTGTGCATGTGCATGTATGTGTTTATGAGTGTATGTATATGGATTCGTTTGTTTCTGTCTCTATATATGCGTGCAAGAGTCGGTTTGGATGTTTGTGCGTAAGTGTTGGTCTGTGTGTATAAGTCTGTGTCTATATATGTGTGTGTTTGTGTCTGTGTGTTGATCTATGTGTGTATAAGTGTGAATATGTATGTATGTCAATCCATTGATGTGTGTCTCAGTGTGTCAAACTGTTTGTGTGTCTGTCTGCGTGTGTGTGCCTATGTCTCTGTTTCCCTGATTGTCTGTGTGTTAATGACTATCAGTACGTGTGTCTATCTGTATCTATGTTTTTGTCCACTATGGTTTCTGTTGTTTTAGGGTGGCTGTATCCATTTAAGTGTGGTTAACCTCCTTCTGTCCCTGTTCTGTTTCGAGTGATACAATGTTGGTGGTCATGTCCATGTGAGTGTCCGTATGATCTTCTGCGTGTGTTTGTCTGTCTCTACCTTCAGTAGGGTAAGGTTTATCCCGGAGGGAATTTGAATGAATGAAGGCATTAAAAAGTGAAGAATCAATATCACTGACTATCTCACCCTCAATGGGTGAAGCTGGCAGCTCCAGAGCGTTTAGTTGTGAACAGGTACCCTGCGTCTCAGAGCCAAAAACGCTGCATTTGCTGGAATCCAAAATAGACAGGCAGGAGGCTGAAAGAACGCAGCAAGCCAGGCAGCAGCAGGAGGGGAAGAAGGCAACGTGTCGGGTGTAACACTTCTTCAGGACTGGGGGTGGGTGTGGAGGGGGCTGCAAATAAAGGGGATGACAGGGGCAGGGTTGTGAAGTGGGGATATGTGAAGACAGGTAGAAGGTAGGACCTGGTTGGTCAATGGGAGGAATGGATCCAGTTGCTGGCAGGTAGCAGTGGAAGGGAGGCAGGGGATAGGGAGGGAGGTTATTTGAAATTTGAGAACTCAATGTTGATTCCTCTGGGCTGTAGGCTGCCCAGGCGGAAAATGAGGTGTTGTCCCTCCAATATGAGCCGTGGTTCATTGTGACAATGGAGGAGGCCAAGGATGGTCATGCCGGAAAGGGAATGGGAAGGATAATTGAAATAGGAGGTGACTGAAGGGCCTGATCACCCCACTGTGGGCCCGGTCGTCCCTGTGGGCCCGGTTGCAATGTCGATGAACTGTTCCCTAAGTTTAAATTCGGTCTCTCCGACGTAGAGAACACCGCATCGGGAGCACCTGATGCAGTAAACAGGGTGGGAAGAGAGGCAGGTGAACCTCTGTCTCACCAGTAAGGACTGTTTGGGGTCCTGGATGGAGGTGAGGGGGGGTTGAACTTCCGGTTGTAGAGGAAGATACCTGTGGGTTCGGGGGGAGGTTTTCCGTGGAAAGAGTGGTGCGAACCAAGGAATTTTGGAGGGAACGGTCCTTGCTGAAGGCTGAGAGGCGTGGGGAGGGGAAGAAATTCTTGGAGGTGGGGTCTACTTGAAGTTAGCGAAGTGTTTGTGGATGATGCATTGGAGGTGAGCGCCTCCCCCTTTCGCTGCAGCTCGCCCCACACCCAGCCCCAGCTCTGAAGAAGGGTTATATCTGAAACGTTGCCTTCTCCCCCTCCTGATGCTGCCTCACTTGCTGTGTTCTTCCAGCCTTCTGCCTGCCCATGTCGTGTCAGGGCAGCAGCCGAAGAGGGAGAAGGAAATCCGGGTGTGGGAAGTTACCAGTCCTCTGGGAAAATTGAATCAATCTGTAATCGACTAATCACATCGATCACCCGGTCCTCCTGGGGGGTTTGATCAGTCGCCAAAGACATAAATAAGCAGTCTTCTGGGGGATGGATCAATCCCCCGTTACATCGATCACCAGGAGAAAGAATGCTTAATCTTCCACCTTGGGACCTTCCAACCCCATGGCATCAATGTGGACTTCACCAGTTTCCTCATTCCCCTCCCCCCAACTTATCCCAGTGACAACCTGCCAGCTCAGCACCGTGCTCGTGTCCTGTCCTAGTTGTCAATCTTCCTACCTACCTATCCACTCT